>NC_091239.1:9070607-9220607 GCF_040958095.1 Procambarus clarkii | reverse complement strand
CGTAACTGCTTCGTGAATCTGGCCCCAGGTTCGTAAGTGCTTCCGTAACTGCTTTGTGAATCTGGCACCAGGTTCGTAAGTGCTTGCGTAACTGCTTCGTGAATCTGGCCCCTTGCCCTCAATGACTGCCTCTTACATTGCTAGTTCGGTAAGGGGACGACCCATCCCTAAGGGCGCCTGATAGCTGAGTGGACAGCGCTTCGGATTCGTAGTCCTGAGGTTCCGGGTTCGATCCTCGGTGGAGGCGGAGACAAATGGGCAAAAAAAAATTCTTTCACTCTCATGCCCCTGTTACCTAGCAGTAAATAGGTACCTGGGAGTTAGACAGCTGCTACTAGCTGTTTCCTGGGAGATGTGTAACAAAAAGGAGGCCTGGTCGAGGACCGAGCCGCGGGGACGCTAAGCCCTGAAATCATCTCAAGATAACTAAGAAGATAACTAATGTCTAATAACATTAGACATTAATAACTAAGAAGATAACTAATCTCAAGATAACTAATGTCTTCGCTATGTTTTTTTTAATCTTTGAGAAGGTTTCTGACTCTCACAATCGCTGGTGTTGCTCATTAGCAGTCGATCCTCTCTGTCAGTCACGTGAAGACTCTATATTCTCTAGAGCAGAGCCTCTAGCGAGACAGTAGAGGCCTGTAATCATAATCTGAAACATATTCTTATATAGTCTAAGAATAGTGCAATATTTTGTCTTAAAGTAACAGTTTAGTGGTTCCTGTAGACTCTTGTGTTCCAGCACACACACCTGGAGTGTGTGTTCCAGCACACGCCTGGAGTGTGTGTTCCAGCACACACCTGGAGTGTGTGTTCCAGCACACGCCTGGAGTGTGTGTTCCAGCACACACCTGGAGTGTGTGTTCCAGCACACACCTGGAGTGTGTGTTCCAGCACACGCCTGGAGTGTGTGTTCCAGCACACACACCTGGAGTGTGTGTTCCAGCACACGCCTGGAGTGTGTGTTCCAGCACACGCCTGGAGTGTGTGTTCCAGCACACGCCTGGAGTGTGTGTTCCAGCACACGCCTGGAGTGTGTGTTCCAGCACACGCCTGGAGTGTGTGTTCCAGCACACGCCTGGAGTGTGTGTTCCAGCACACGCCTGGAGTGTGTGTTCCAGCACACGCCTGGAGTGTGTGTTCCAGCACACGCCTGGAGTGTGTGTTCCAGCACACGCCTGGAGTGTGTGTTCCAGCACACGCCTGGAGTGTGTGTTCCAGCACACGCCTGGAGTGTGTGTTCCAGCACCACTGGTTGTCCAGCACACCTGGAGTGTGTGTTCCAGCACACGCCTGGAGTGTGTGTTCCAGCACACGCCTGGAGTGTGTGTTCCAGCACACGCCTGGAGTGTGTGTTCCAGCACACGCCTGGAGTGTGTGTTCCAGCACACGCCTGGAGTGTGTTCCAGCACACACCTGGAGTGTGTTCCAGCACACGCCTGGAGTGTGTGTTCCAGCACACGCCTGGAGTGTGTGTTCCAGCACACACCTGGAGTGTGTGTTCCAGCACACACCTGGAGTGTGTGTTCCAGCACACGCCTGGATTGTGTGTTCCAGCACACACCTGGAGTGTGTTCCAGCACACACCTGGAGTGTGTGTTCCAGCACACGCCTGGAGTGTGTGTTCCAGCACACACCTGGAGTGTGTGTTCCAGCACACGCCTGGAGTGTGTGCTCCAGCACACGCCTGGAGTGTGTGTTCCAGCACACACCTGGAGTGTGTGTTCCAGCACACACCTGGATTGATTTATTAACCAAAAAATGTTATGGATTATACGATGTTCGTATTAAACACCTGACCTTGAGCGAGTCATGTATTTGGAATGTTGGTAGCTCTGTCCGCTGCTGATATTCGCTGCAAAGTGTTTTAAATGTTAAAACATCTGCAAATATAATATATTTAGTGCTAATTGTCTTGTATGGGTTTTCTTGCCCCTAATCTAATGATACAAACGCAATGTACTTTCTTGTATATAAATAAATTATTTAATTTATATATCCTAGGTTTATTATATATATATATATATATATATATATATATATATATATATATATATATATATATAATATAAACTGAAAAGGATTACCAGGACAAATGGGAGACCTTTGGCAAGCCGCCGGCTTCCTGTCCTCGTCGAGGCCACTAGTATTGATGGCCCTCAGGTAAATTCAGGTAAATAACATATTGATATCCTTGACATTGACTGATATCGAGGATATCACTATAAACAGATAATGTTTTTGCTGGAACTGTCTACAGCCAAATGGGAGAGGATTGCCAATTACAATTACTTACAATTAAGCACAAAATAATAGTAATCATCTGTTGTTTAGCGACCGGGCCGCGGGGACGCTAAGCCCCGGAAGCACCTCAAGGTAACCTCAAGGTAGCAATTAGCCCATGCGCTGGCAGCGAAGTACCCCGTACGACACTCTCCAAGTCCGGTCAGAACTACTCTCAAACACCGCTGCCTGGCGCGGGTGACATTTTTAGTGGGAGTCGAACCAGTGTGGTGTGTGGTGGGCCGGGAGTCACTATGTCGCTGAACTGTCTCACTATTACTCCAATGGAGACGTCTTGACGACTCCATAAGGATAGTAATTTGGAGCGTTAGAAAGTGGCATAGGAAGCTATATTGATCCGGGTCGTGGGTTGTGAAGTGAAGGTTTCACAGTGGCTGCTATAGCGAGGCTCAGCCACGGTACTTCACGGTATAGCGAGGTTCAGCCACGGTACTTCACGGTATAGCGAGGCTCGGTCACGGTACTTCGCGGTATAGCGAGGCTCAGCCACGGTACTTCACGGTGTAGCCAGGCTCAGCCACGGTACTTCACGGTACTACAGGTACGCAATAATACCATCCCCGAGTCTATATATCAACACTATAACTCACTATACATATTACTGTTCACGTACTGCTCTTCTTAAGAACATAAGAACAAAGGTAACTGCAGAAGGCCTATTGGCCCATACGAGGCAGCTCCTATCTATAACCACCCAATCCCACTCATATACATGTCCAACCCGCGCTTGAAACAATCGAGGGACCCCACCTCCACCACGTTACGCGGCAAGTGGTTCCACAAATCAACAACCCTGTTACCGAACCAGTATTTACCCAAGTATTTATTTCTTGTCTAAGGCTGTGGAATTAACACTCCCCATAGGGTCAAAATATCGAGTAATTTAGTGAAATTATACAAAAATCACCGTAATATCAACGACTTATTCAGACTAATGACGTCACAGGGTTATCTTGAGATGATTTCGGGGCTTTTAGTGTCCCCGTGGCCCGGTCCTCGACCAGGCCTCCACCCCCAGGAAGCAGCCCGTGACAGCTGACTAACACCCAGGTACCTATTTTACTGCTAGGTAACAGGGGCATACGATGAAAGAAACTCTGCCCATTGTTTCTCGCCGGCGCCTGGGATCGAACCCAGGACCACAGGATCACAAGTCCAGCGTGCTGTCCGCTCGGCCGACCGGCTCCCTATGTAATGTCTCCAAAGGTAATGTGCTTCGTCTAGATGCGTACGTTTCTGGCTGGTGAGAAAGCACTTCATATTTGACGTTAGTCAGCTGGCGTGAATCATGTGAGTCTTCCCCTCAATACAGCTGGTTCAATTCCTCTTCCCCTCACTCTCTTCCCCTCAAAATTATCATCCCAGGTGTCTGTCATCTGTCATTAATTTTAAAGTTTGTCACTCATGTTAGCTTCTTGAAGGCACGATAGCTAGAATCAAGGGGGGAACTTCCTTCCCTGTATGATAACATGACGAAGGGAAGGTTACTTCCTCCTCTGTATGATGTCACAATGAGGGGACGGAGTAACCCAGGTGACCACATACACATACACATACACATATACACAGCAGTTACCATGGTAACAGGAGACAGTTGCTTGTAAACTTGCTCTCGGTGAAAAAAATGTACTGAAAGTGAATAAAATATCAAATTTCGTACATGTACCTATGTATACACTATTTTGGGATGTATGGAAAAGACTTTGAAACAAGCTTATGTATACTTGAGCATGTATGTTATTTGTTATCATGCTTTAAAGCAGAGATTAACCAGTAGCGATCAACAGGCGTTCGTTTAAGGGTATATATATACACAACTGTGTATATATTGTGACGGTAAAGCGTTGGTGTTCGGCTGTTTCAAAAGCTAGGGGCAGGGCCTCGTCACATTAGAGAGAAAAAAAAGAGAAAAGCTGGAACTTTCGTCTGTGTTAAGGTAATGGGAAGACACACAAAACACAAGTAAATTAACAATGAAATTTTAATTACGTTAGAAAAACAAGACATGAATAAAGTAAGCACATAAACCAATCAACCAATCAACCAGGTATAAAATATAAAAGACAAGTCAACAAACAAAATAATATGAATAATCACTGGCAAATGAAAAGTTACGTTAAGACAAGTGAGTTACAGTGATAGCAAAATAAAGTATAATGGAGCTGGAATATTGGCTTCGAGCTGCCACCTCCCTTAGTACACGAAAGCCAAGGCTTAGTCTACCAGCGAGAGATGTCAACTGCAAGGAGCACTGAGATATTCTGACAATACTGAAGCACTGCAGCCCAGACATCAACTTGTGGCGGAGGGCAGGTCCGACGGGACACCAGCCAATCAGCGACAGGCAGGCAAAGGACAAGCAGTTAGCTGGTTACGGCGGTGGTAGCTAGCAGGTGTGCCGGTGTGCTGGATACGTTTTGCTCTCTGGGCAAAACGTTTTGGAGATATTTGGTGGACGTATCTTCTATATTATCTTTTGTTTTTAGGTACTTTGTAGGGAAGAGCAGGCTCAATCTCTCTTGAAAGAGATTATCGTCACAATATATATATGTCATACCTAGTAGCCAGAACGCACTTCTCGGCCTACTATGGAAGGCCCGATTTGCCTAATAAGCCAAGTTTTCATGAATTGTTTTTCGACTACCTAACCTAACCTAACTTTTTCGGCTACCTAACCTTACCCAACCTATAAAGATAGGTTAGGTAGGGTTGGTTAGGTTCGGTCATATATCTACGTTAATTTTAACTCCAATAAAAAATGTTTTTACCTCATACGTAATGAAATGGGTAGCTTTATCATTTTATAAGAAAAAAAATAGAGAAAATATATTATTTCAGGAAAACTTGGCTTATTAGGCAAATCGGGCCTTGCATAGCAGGCCGAGTACGACGTTCTGGCTACTAGGTACAACATATATATAAATGTCGTACCTAGTAGCCAGAACGCACTTCTCGGCCTACTATGCAAGGCCCGATTAGCCTAATAAGCCAAGTTTTCCTGAATTTATATATTTTTCAATTTTTTTTTTCTTGTGAAATGATAAATCTGGCTTTTTTCATTATGTATAAATTAGTTTAAATTTGAGTTAAAACTAACGTAGATATATGACCGAACCTAACCAACCCTACCTAACCTAACCTATCTAAACCTAACCTAACCTAACCTAACCTAAGCTATCCTATCTAAACCTAACCAAAACTAACACAACTACGTCAATAATTTATGTTCCTAATATAATAATAATTAAAATATAATAATTAAAATATACTAATTGGAAACAATTTATCGAAAATATAAAAAATCAGTGGGGAAGGAAGAAAAAAGAGAAGAACCTTTGACAAGCTGCCGGCTTCCTGCCCCCCATTGAGGCTGCTAGATATGATTGGGGGGCCCCTTAGGGTAAATTTAGTTAACTATTGATCTTTCACTTCTCTGAAACTGTCGAGAAAGTTGTCATTAGAATCATAAAGTGTAGTTGTGCTTGCGGGGGTTGAGCTCTGGCTCTTTGGTCCCGCCTCTCAACGGTCAATCAACTGGTGTACAGGTTGTGTACAGGTATTGTGTTGCGTTGTTTATTTCCAAAGTATTCATGAGGTTTGGCCTATCTTGAGATGATTTCGGGGCTATAGTGTCCCCGCGGCTCGGTCCTCGACCAGGCCTCCACCCCCCAGGAAGCAGCCCGTGACAGCTGACTAACACCCAGGTACCTATTTTACTGCTAGGTAACAGGCCTGTTTAAATATACTTAGAATACTGTGAGCAGGTGTTGGTCTCAGGGGACAGACACGTGCATTAGTGAGCAGATGTTGACCCAAGTTTGGGGACTTCTGAGCAAGATTTGCTTTCGTAGATTGATGAAGATTAAGCCACCCAAAAGGTGGCACGGGCATGAATAGCCCGTAAGTGCTTTCGTAAACCCCAGGATGTATATATTTAGTCTACCTTCCTCTCCCATCTCTCCCACTTCTTTCCCCTCTCTTCAAAATATTTTTTTAATGTCGGTGGTTTAAGGACATGACTTCGTTGGCTGCGGATATACACAATGGTATATTTGGATCAGATCTGAAGCATAAAAGTATATATATAAGAACAAATTCACAAGGGCCGTGATGAGGGTTCGAACCTACGTCCAAGAGGATCCCAGATCCACTCGGATCTGGGATCCAAATCCACAGGATCCCTTGTGGATTTGTTCATTTGATGCATCACGCTATTGTGATTTCTGTGTTATATATATATATATATATATATATATATATATATATATATATATATATATATATATATATATAAGGTTTCAGAATACTGCTTCAAGTTCAAGTATGTTTATTGAGACAAGAAAGAAATTCATCTCAAAGGGATAGAATAGTTTAGGCTATTTCTACTTCCCTTAAGTCTTAATAGTCTTCCTTGGTCATCAATGAACCCGTTTCCTTGAGGTTACCTTGAGGTGCTTCCGGGGCTTAGCGTCCCCGAGGCCCGGTCGTCGATCAGGCCTAAACCTAACCAGGCCGTAACCTAAACCCACAGCTCAACTTTCTCCTGAATTTAGGGACATCTATGTCATTTTTAATTATTAATTACCACCCAACCAAAGGCTAATTGGGTAATTAAGGATTACTGGGACACCCCCTGGACCAGATTAAGGATTAAAGATTTTGTTCACATATTATGATTGTTCCAGATTAAAGATTATGCTCACATTGTGGACATAATCTGATCTAGGATTCACGAAGCACTGAGTATACACTAACGAAACCTTTGCATCTTTCCTTGATCAATATCGCTTGACTGGCATTTAGTACACAGTTTATGAGCTCTGAAGCACTTACAGGCTGTCGATAGCAATAACCACCTTGGGTCCTGAACCACCTTGCAGCCTTCTGAGCTCGTAAACTGTTTAATAAATTACAGACTAAGGCGCCATGATCGAGCAAAGATGTAAGAGTTTCGTAATTACAGGAAAATGCTTGATACATCATGGCCCTGGGCCAACCACGGGGCAGATACTCGCAGACAAGATCTGAACTCTTTGGTAGGGGTCAAAGGTCACATAACTCTTACACCTGCAGCTCTCTTGTTATATATTGTTCACAACATTCTACCCGGAAGTTGAACAATAATGTTGACCAGACCACACACTAGAACATGTGGACCTGTATATGAGTGGGATTGGTTGGTTATAGATAGGAGCTGTCTCGTATGGGCCAATAGGCCTTCTGCAGTTGTCTTTGTTCTTGTGTTCTTATGTTCTTGAAGGTGAAGGGACGACGACGTTTCGGTCCGTCCTGGACCATTCTCAAGTCGATTGCTTCTAAATCGACTTGACTAAATTGCTTCTAAATAAACAATAAACATCTACATGTTACTTCATAATAAGCGGATAAGCGCCCACAGTTAGGAATGCAAAACACTATGAATAGATACGTACACCAGTTGTTGAGAGGCGAGACTAAAGAGCTGAAGCCCAACCCCCCGACAAGCACAACTAGGAGAGTACCAGTCATAAGCTACACAGGATAGCATGGATTTTTGTATAGGTGATGTAAGGCTGACTTAACTATTTTATAAAATCTTTTGTCCACACTTACACTACTAACGCTAAGTTGATCAGAAGAGTGTAGGAACACACATGGATCAATCAGCCTATTGAGCCCCTGGGTGTACCTAGAGGTGCATTTACACAGGTGGAATGAGCCAGAACCAGTACAAACCTCCACTGAAAATGGAAGCGATAATAAGAGGAGTCTCGAACCCGGTCACGGGTAAATCCAAGGCTACACTCCACGTCAAGTATGTGACCTACATTCCTATGTAAAGAGGGACTCCCTATAGAGATCAATATTGCAGCTATTTAGAAGCAAGAATGTTGGTTTAGAGTGTAAGACTTGTAAGGGTAACGCCAGGTGTGGCCACACTGTGTGGTATAGCCCCTGGCCTGTGGCGTAGCCCCTGGCCTGTGGCGTAGCCCCTGGCCTGTGGCGTAGCCCCTGGCCTGTGGCGTAGCCCCTGGCCTGTGGCGTAGCCCCTGGCCTGTGGCGTAGCCCCTGGCCTGTGGCGTAGCTCCCGGCCTGTGGCGTAGCCCCCGGCCTGTGGCGTAGCCCCCGGCCTGTGGCGTAGCCCCCGGCCTGTGGCGTAGCCCCCGGCCTGTGGCGTAGCCCCCGGCCTGTGGCGTAGCCCCCGGCCTGTGATATAACCACGCTCTCTGCCCTGTAACTACCACACAATAACGTGTCAACAAGTTCATCGATACAAAAAAAGAACCTATTTCCTAATCACTTTAAAACACACAATTTACAAATATCTCGCAGCATGAATTGACTAAAGTTCATACATTTTTTAACTAATATATCTGAACCAGTGGAGAGTGATAAGAATTATAATATTATCTGTGGGGTTCTTTCCTGTGGAGCAACATGAAATTAGTGAAATTATAAGAGATTATATAGAGACTTTCACAGACTATTGAGAATCGAGTTTTGGTTTACCGGGTGGATTGCCAAATCGCGTTCGTTTCTGGGTAGGAGAAATCACTTTAAAGTTTGACACGTTTGATCGTGAGAAGTGAAGCAGTTTTGAGTAGTCAATTGCCCCTTTTTTCTTGCTCAATCAGTGGTGTCGATTTCAAATGGCCTCTCTACTTCTCTTCTCTCTTTAAGGTCTTACTCTTTCCTGTTCTTTACTCTATTGGGGGTGACACATTTTCCCCAAATTTCACCCATTAGCTTTACCACACCGGTAGTTACCAGTTTTGAGTTACTCTAGAAATGGGAGTATTCTTAGATAACCCTACACGGGGGGGGGGGGGGGCGAGGTGAAAAGAGGTATTCCTGTCATCATTTTTTTCTTACATTCATCTCTTGTTTTATTGTGTGTCTCCTCTACTCTTTCTATCACACGACTTGACAGTGGTCCAGGATGGTCCGGGATGGTCCAGGATGATCTAGGATGGTCCAGGACGGTCCACGACGGTCCAGGAATGTCAAGGATAGTCCACGACGGTCCAGGACGGTCCGAGATAGTCCAGAACGGTCCAGGGTAGTCCAGAACGGTCCAGGAATGTCAAGGATAGTCCACGACGGTCCAGGACGGTCCGAGATAGTCCAGAACGGTCCAGGGTAGTCCAGAACGGTCCAGGAATGTCAAGGATAGTCCAGGACGGTCCGAGATAGTCCAGGACGGTCCGAGATAGTCCAGAACGGTCCAGGGTAGTCCAGAACGGTCCAGGAATGTCAAGGATAGTCCAGGACGGTCCGAGATAGTCCAGGACGGTCCGAGATAGTCCAGGACGGTCCAGGATGGTCCAAAACTGGTCGCATCGTTGTCGATTCTTCATTTTCATACCTGTGGGTTGTCTGTCACCCCCTCAACCATGTTATGACTCGTCGCCGGCCCGTGAAGACTAAACTATCAGCTGTGACTTCTTGGTGGCTAATCCCAGTCTCGTGGGCTAGGCAGGGACGGATAGACCCAAGGGGCTAGGCAGGAAGGGATAGACCCAAGGGGCTAGGCAGGGAGGTACAAATGACCCAACAGTACGCACAATGACCCCTCATTTACCTGTGTTTTACCTCATAAATAAACCCATCGCGGGTTTCCGTGTTCTCCCGTGGTCCGTAATACAAGTTTATGGAGCTTAGCCCTACTTAGAGAAGAGTTAGGACCCGTTGTTGGTGGGTTACTGTGTTCATGGTAGTGCAAGCACGGTGTACTGTGGATATGGTACTGTTCACGTGGTGTTATGGAGGAAGACATCTCTCACCTGCTACTGTTGGGGGTTGGGGGGGGCAGGGGGGTTGGGGTGGACAGGGGGGGTTGGGGGAAGATAATCTTTATTAAAATTTGATATCGCAAGTCTCCAATACGTTGATACAATTATTCTCTTTCTAATAGTAACATTTAAAGAGTTAAAGCATCAGTCATCACTTCATAATTGAGAGCAGTGAGGTGTATTAATACAGCATACATTGTATGATTGAGCAGGAGGCTGTATTAGGCGATACATCATATAGCATTACAGGACTGGGAATTAAAAGTTCCAAGTAGCACGGGATATGGTGAGCCCCTGATGGACTTACCTGGCACAGGAGCGGGGCTGAAACTTGCTGTTGCTTGCCACACACCTGGCTCGTGTGTGTGTGTGTGGCAGATGTGGATGTTGTGGTCAAGTCAGGTGTTTGTAAATCCTCGCATCAAAGATTTACAAGATTACAGTCACAACAGAACAGTTACAGTCATAGTTACAGTCCCCTACTGTGTTAACATTGCTACTACAACCTGTCCTCTAAAATAATTCATCACATTTTGACGTCAAAATCTAAAACTGACAAATTATGATGGACTCTAAATGATAGCAGCTCATAAATTATCTTTTCTATGATCGCCGGTTAGGTTCGGGTGGGTTAATACATCATTTTATGTCCGTTGTGGCACTTGGAGAGTAAGGTAAGGGGCAGTATAGCTATAAAGTCCGAGAGGTGTATTGAAGACATAAGAGCTTAGGCCTACGACGTAGCTAAGAAACAGCATACACACAATCACTTGCACCATCGGGGATCGAGCGTCGACCCTGCAAGAAGCCAGGTTGTCGCTGTACCGACTAATCCTTGGTTTCATACGAGGGTCTTAGATCATTTTCGTACAATCTTTGACTTTATTGTAGGTGTTAAGGATTGTGTTTGCTTTCTGACCTGTCTGTGGGAATGATTGTCAGGAAGATTGGGTATTTCTGACCTGTCTGTGGGAATGATTGTCAGGAAGATTGGGTATTTCTGACCTGTCTGTGGGAATGATTGTGTCAAAGATTGTTTGTTGTCGAATGAGCTATCATTACGGGTCTGTTTTTTAATGTAAATATCCAGTTTAGTTGCTCACATTGTAGTATTCTCATGGCATTCATTGGCGCCAACAAAAGCTTCCACTCAATTGAGTTTAACGACGAGCTGAAGAACATTCTACAATATTATTCAGATAATATATTTGTGTTAATTATCTCCGCGTGCCATAAGTTCTATTAGAGTTATAGAAATGAATAATTCTAGGTCGCATTTTATTGTAAATGATTTTATATAAGTGTCATAAATTCTCAACTGGTTATGTTCACATTTTACGAGATTTGGAACACACACACATACACACACACACACACACACACACACACACACACACACACACACACACACACACACACACACACACACACACACACAGGGGGGGCCTCGTAGCCTGGTGGATAGCGTGCAGGACTCGTAATTCTGTGGCGCGGGTTCGATTCCCGCACGAGGCAGAAACAAATGGGCAAAGTTTCTTTCACCCTAAGTGCCCCTGTTACCTAGCAGTAAATAGGTACCTGGGAGTTAGTCAGCTGTCACGGGCTGCTTCCTGGGGTGTGTGTGTGTGGTGTGGGGAAAAAAAAAAAGTTAGTAAACAGTTGATTGACAGTTGAGAGGCGGGCCGAAAGAGCAAAGCTCAACCCCCGCAAAAACACAAGTAGTAAACACACACACACACACACACACACACACACACACACACACACACACACACACACACACACACACACACACACACACACACACACACATTTATATATTACAAGAATAGTGATGTCAAACTACTCAGTTACAGGAGAGACTTAATGGATTACAGAACTCTATCACCATTACCACAACTACCACCACAAATCATAATCACCCTACCACAATCACCACAACTACACCCACCACCACAATCAACGCCGTCACCCCTGCCAACACCACCACAGAAAACGGTGTATTCTTATTAACGAAAACGCGATTCAACGCCTCTAAAGAATTCCCAGAAGCATCAATATTGGTTTACCTGGGTTTACCTCACTTCCTGGTCTGTGTTTTATGGTTGGGCAGTAACCTAGAGGTTACCACCCCCCTTCCCACTAACCTCTCCCACCTATACACGGCGTGGAAGTGGGTTAATTTATATGGAGGGGACCTTCGACAAGCCGCCGGCTTAATGTCCTCGTCGAGGGCCAATATAGTGTTAGTGACCCCCTGGTCGACGACCCGTCCAGCCAACGAGGCGTCTGGTCGATAGCTGAGTGGTCTAACCTGAGATCCGTGGACACCAGTAAACATTGGACGGTCGTGGTTATAACCATTTGTTCATATGATCACTAATGCACTGGGAGGGTCACTGAGAGGGTGGGACAATACTGGTACAGTGGGACAATACTGGTACAATGGGACAATACTGGTACAATGGGACAATACTGGTACAGTGGGACAGTACTGGTACAGTGGGACAATACTGGTACAATGGGACAATACTGGTACAATGGGACAATACTGGTACAGTGGGACAATACTGGTACAGTGGGACAATACTGGTACAGTGGGACAATACTGGTACAGTGGGACAATACTGGTACAATGGGACAATACTGGTACAGTGGGACAATACTGGTACAGTGGGACAATACTGGTACAATGGGACAATACTGGTACAATGGGACAATACTGGTACAATGGGACAATACTGGTACAGTGGGACAATACTGGTACAATGGGACAATACTGGTACAGTGGGACAATACTGGTACAGTGGGACAATACTGGTACAGTGGGACAATACTGGTACAGTGGGACAATACTGGTACAATGGGACAATACTGGTACAGTGGGACAATACTGGTACAGTGGGACAATACTGGTACAATGGGACAATACTGGTACAGTGGGACAATACTGGTACAGTGGGACAATACTGGTACAATGGGACAATACTGGTACAATGGGACAATACTGGTACAGTGGGACAATACTGGTACAGTGGGACAATACTGGTACAGTGGGACAATACTGGTACAATGGGACAATACTGGTACAGTGGGACAATACTGGTACAGTGGGACAATACTGGTACAGTGGGACAATACTGGTACAGTGGGACAATACTGGTACAGTGGGACAATACTGGTACAATGGGACAATACTGGTACAGTGGGACAATACTGGTACAGTGGGGGGGAGGGGGAGAGAGAATTCAGGATCATCAGTTACGTTACTAAATATGAACTTTAGGTTCTTCAGAGTGTGTTGACCTTCGTGTACTGGTAGTGACCTTGTTTCTGTCGTTAGTGACCTTTGTTGTTTGTGGTGGTGTATGACCCCCCCCCCAGTGGTGGTGGTGGGGGGGAGGGGGGTGACAATGTTTGCAGCAGGGGCTGTGATTGTGTGGGTGCGTGTGTGCCACCGTGGCGTGTGCGTGTCTGGGGGTAAAGACACGACATGGTCAATGTAAACAATGCCAGCACATGCGCCGTGGCTGCCTTACCTTACCCTCCGTGTCCTCCCTAGTCTTCCCTATATGCCCTACCCCACCCACCCTACGTGTCCTCCCTAGCCCTCCCTATCTGCCCTACCCCACCCTCCCTACGTGTCCTCCCTAGCCCTCCCTATCTGCCCTACCCCACCCACCCTACGTGTCCTCCCTATCCCTCCCTATCTGCCCTACCCCACCCACCCTCCGTGTCTTCCCTAGCCCTCCCTATATGCCCTACCCCACCTACCCTCCGTGTCCTCCCTACACCTCCCTATCTGCCCTACCCCACCCACCCTACGTGTCCTCCCTAGCCCTCCCTATCTGCCCTACCCTACCTACCCTCCGTGTCCTCCCTACACCTCCCTATCTGCCCTACCCCACCTACCCTCCGTGTCCTCCCTAGCCTTCCCTATCTGCCCTACCCTACCTACCCTCCGTGTCCTCCCTAGCCTTCCCTATCTGCCCTACCCTACCTACCCTCCGTGTCCTCCCTAGCCTTCCCTATCTGCCCTACCCTACCTACCCTCCGTGTCCTCCCTAGCCCTCCCTATCTGCCCTACCCCACCCACCCTCCGTGTCCTCCCTAGCCCTCCCTATCTGCCCTACCCCACCCACCCTACGTGTCCTCCCTATCCCTCCCTATCTGCCCTACCCCACCTACCCTCCGTGTCCTCCTTACCCCTCCCTATCTGCCCTACCCCACCCACCCTCCGTGTCCTCCCTAGCCCTCCCTATCTGCCCTACCCTACCCACCCTCCGTGTCCTCCCTAGCCCTCCCTATCTGCCCTACCCCACCCACCCTACGTGTCCTCCCTAGCCTTCCCTATCTGCCCTACCCCACCCACCCTACGTGTCCTCCCTATCCCTCCCTATCTGCCCTACCCCACCCTCCACCATGACTCGTGGAGGGTAGAAATAGCCTAAACTACTCTCTATCCCTTTTCAGATCTCTTTTATTGCCTTAATAAACGTAATTGAACCACAATTTATTTCAGTCTTCATACAAACTATATATTGACAAGTTGAAATAAAATGTCACATTTTTTTAAGTAATCAAAGATAGTTTGGTTTCGTATTTTTTTGGGGAATAATTTTTTTTTTTTTGGCTGATTTTGTGTATAGTCATCTTGAATGAGGCCTAAAGATAATTTTTAAAAAATTAGGCTATATTTTTGAGTTTAGAATTCCTGTGTCAATTCAAATTGTTAAATTTAGGCCTATAATCATCTTTGGCATAGTTTCCCTTTAGTTTGATCTGAAGCCGCCCCATCGTACTCAATAAACCCCTGAACTATATGTTTAACACATCTCTAACCCTCTCCATGGAGGGCAGAAGAAAATGTATATATACTGGTTAGCATGTAAATGCCCGGCCACGTCTGTGGTAGAAAAATAATACTAAAAAAAAAAATTCGTACTCCCACCTACTACGTGGGAGTATTAGGTGGGAGTCTCAAGCTAAAGATATTGGTATAAAAAAATACTGTTTGTTGACAGTTTTAATGGCTTCCTAGATGGCTAAAGGTAGCCACCACCACCACCCCTCAGCTGGTAGCCACGCCCCCCACCACCCCTCAGCTGGTAGCCACGCCCACCACCACCCCTCAGCTGGTGGCCACCACCCCCCACCACCCCTCAGCTGGTAGCCACGCCCCCCACCACCCCTCAGCTGGTAGCCACGCCCCCCACCACCCCTCAGCTGGTAGCCACGCCCACCACCACCCCTCAGCTGGTAGCCACGCCCCCCACCACCCCTCAGCTGGTAGCCACGCCCCCCACCACCCCTCAGCTGGTAGCCACGCCCCCCACCACCCCTCAGCTGGTAGCCACGCCCACCACCACCCCTCAGCTGGTAGCCACGCCCCCCACCACCCCTCAGCTGGTAGCCACGCCCCCCACCACCCCTCAGCTGGTAGCCACGCCCCCACCACCCCTCAGCTGGTAGCCACGCCCACCACCACCCCTCAGCTGGTAGCCACGCCCACCACCACCCCTCAGCTGGTGGCCACCACCCCCCACCACCCCTCTCCGCCACATTATATACAACATTCCTTCATCAGTCAATATAGTGAATTATTCACATTAATGTCCTGCATATAGCGAGCTTTGCGTCACAGAGACCACACTGGCTTAGCCCCGCGTCGATACCCGCACCAATCCTTCCTCTGATGACGATAGCACTTCTTGAGGTTATCTTAAGATGATTTCGGGGCTTAGGGACCCCGCGGCCCGGTCCTCGACCAGGCCTCCACCCCCAGGAAGCAGCCCGTCGCAGCTGTCTAACTTCCAGGTACCTATTTACTGCTACGTAACAGGGGACATCAGAGTGAAAGAAACTGCCTTTTTGTTTCCGCCTCCATCGGGAATCGAACCCGGAACCTCAAGACTACGAATCCGAAGCGCTGTCCACTCAGCTGTCAGGCTCCTGTATATAGTGATGCTCTTCTGCATGGCCTGGACGGTAGAGCGACGGTCTCGCTTCATGCAGGTCGGCGTTCAATCCCCCAACCGTCCATAAGTGGTTGAGGCACCATTCCTTTCCCCCGTCCCATCCCCTTTCCTGCATGACGGATACTCCGAGGTGATCATGCGAGAGCGTGACAATGTGTTCAAAACATGGTAAGCGTTCAAGGTCTGGAGAAGCACTGTAGCCACGGCACTGTGCCAAACACAAGTGCCATGCGTCAATACCAGTCTCTGGATATTGATGTGGCAACCAGGAGCCAGATTCACGAAGTAGTTACGCAAGCACTTACGAACCTGGGGCCAGATTCACGAAGTAGTTACGCAAGCACTTAGGAACCTGGGGCCAGATTCACGAAGCAGTTAGGCAAGCACTTACGAACCTGTACATCTTTTTTCAATCTTTGGCGGCTGTGTTTACAATTATTAAACAGTTAATGAGCTCCGAAGCACTAGGAGGCTGTTTATAACAATAACAACAGTTGATTGGCAAGTTTTCATGCTTGTAAACTGTTTAATAAATGTAACCAAAGCCGTCAAAGATTGAGGAAAGATGTACACGTTCGTAAGTGTTTGCGTAACTGCTTCGTGAATCTGGCCCCAGGTTCGTAAGTGCTTGCGCAACAGCTTCGTGAATCTGGCCCCAGTTTAATGGCAGTGGTGGAGTTTTAATGCAAGTTGTGACGTGTTTTACCCCATAATATTAGTTTATCACATAACCATTATCGAACCAACAGACACAAACTGGATAAGGTTAGTTTCGGTAAAGACTTGATAATTGGAGTCTTTACTGAATCTAACTTTACTTGTGTGAATACGGATTTGGAGACGAGGTTGTTGATTGAACCCACTTGTCGAGTAAGACGATTGGATTGTTTCAAGCGTAGGTTAGACACGCATGAATAGGACTGCCTCGCATAGGCCAGATATAGGACTAATGGAAGGGTTTTATTTCCTTCTGCATATTTTTATTTTATTATTTATTTATTTTATTATTTATTTAATTTATTATTTATTTATTAAATTTTAATTTTTATTATTTAATTATTTATTTAAATATTTATTATATTTTATTTATTTAATTTATTTATTTTATTATTTAATTTTATTTATTTGTCGCATACTGTGACAATTTTATTTTTTTATGACCAATTAGAAAATGTTCAGAATATTTTCTAATGTTCTCCATTAGAAAATGGAGAACAGACGACATTTCGGTCCGTCTCGGGCCGGTCCAAAACGGACCGGCCCGAGACGGTCCGTTTTGTAATGGTCCAAAACGGACCATTAGTGTGTTGCATTTGTTTTATTTGTCTTGTTATGTATTTGTTCATGACGAGTAAAATCATCATGAGAATGTCCTTGCATGTTGCATTAGTGACCGTGTGTATGTTGACCACTGGTAGACGCACATATGTGGTGTCAGTACATATTGTATGTAGACACGTACATAAGCGCTCACATACTGGTCTTGTGGTCCCGGGTTCGATCCCAGGCGCCGGCGAGAAACAATGGGCAGAGTTTCTTTCACCCTATGCCCCTGTTACCTAGCAGTAAAATAGGTACCTGGGTGTTAGTCAGCTGTCACGGGCTGCTTCCTGGGGGTGGAGGCCTGGTCGAGGACCGGGCCGCGGGGACACTAAAAAGCCCCGAAATCATCTCAAGATAACCTCAAGATGAGAAGATACTGTCAGGGGCCTTGTGACCTACCTATGTGTCCTGTGTTAGACCAGTCCTATGTGTCCTGTGTTAGACCAGTCCTATGTGTCCTGTGTTAGACCAGTAACTAGGATATGTAGCCGCTGGGACCACTCCCAGCTATTAAAACAACAAGCTAAGTTAGAGAAACTAACTTGGTTTAATAAAGGGTTTTGCAAAAGCACTTTACTATTATATCTACAGACAGACAGACAGGCACAGAGACAGACACACAGACCGCTAGCGAGTGTGTACTCACCTAATTATGCTTGCGGGGGGTTGAGTTCTGGCTCTTTGGTCCCGCCTCTCAACCGTCAATCAACAGGTGTACAGATTCCGGAGCCTATTGGGCTCTATCATATCTACACTTGAAACTGTGTATGGAGTCAGCCTCCACCACATTACTTCCTAATGCATTCCATTTGTCAACCACTCTGACACTAAAAAAGTTCTTTCTAATATCTCTGTGGCTCATTTGGGCACTCAGTTTCCACCTGTGTCCACTAGTGCGTGTGCCCCTTGTGTTAAATAGCCTGTCTTTATCTACCCTATCAATTCCCTTGAGAATCTTTAATGTGGTGATCATGTCCCCCCCTAACTCTTCTGTCATCCAGTGTGTGTGTGTGGAGATTGTTTATAATAATTACGGATGATTATAGACAATAATTGTAGCTAGCCAAATGCTCTGATTATAGTTAACTAAATACATGTGATACATAACCCAAAGTTTGGCCGCGCGGCTGTACTGTAATGCTGGATTGGTCTGATCAGCTGTAATTACAGATTACAGCAAAGTGGAACTGATTGTTGGAAGGGCAGCCAGGGTGATAACAATGGTTTATTGCTTTAATTATAGTGGTGGGGAGTGAGAGTGAATGTGTGTGGGGGGTGGGTGGTAGTAAGCGTGTGTGTGTGTGTGTGTGTGTGGTGCGCTTAGTGCGTGTGTTTTCTTACCTATGTATTTTTATAACACATATAGGTACATCTGCATGTGTGCAGCTGCTCTAGACTATAGACTATATGAAGGGGAGAACAGAGTGTGTCAAAAAAACTAGCTACGTGATGCTTAAAATGCCCCATCACAGAGGATGGTTAGTGATACAGGGTCATGCAACAAGCACTGACAAACTTTGGTTGCAATACTAGGAACTTGCTAATAGGAAAGATTAAGTCTAGGGACCAGCCCCTTCACTGTTGAATATCTATTAAGATATTACTCTACATTTCCCGCGACTCTTAACCCTTGCACTGCGCACCTGGTTTTTTTTTTGCCAAACATTTCATGCTGCAGTTTTTAAGGACATTCTTGTTTCAGTCCTCACACTGGTCCTGTGGGACCTGGCTGGTGGTCTCTGGTCACTCTCAGACGTGGTGCATCTCACACTGACCTTGTATTCACCTAGTTGTGCGTGTGGGGGGGTTGAGCTCTGGCTCTTTGGTCCCGCCTCTCAGCTGTCAATCAACAGGTGTACAGGTTCCTGAGCCTACTGGGCTCTTATCATGTCTACATTTGAAACTGTGTATGGAGTCAGCCTCCACCACATCACTGCCTAATGTATTCCATTTGTCAACTACTCTGACACTAAAAAAAAAATTCTAACGTCTCTGTGGCTCATTTGAGCGCTCAGTTTCCACCTGTGTCCCCTGGTGCGTGTGCCCCTTGTGTTAAATAGCCCGTCTTTATCTACCCTGTCAGTTCTATTGAGAAACTTGAATGTGGTGATCATGTCCCCCCCTAACTCTTCTGTCTTCCGCGAAGTACTCCCCTAATTGTACTCGCCTAATTGTGCTTGCGGGGGTTGAGCTCTGGCTCTTTGGTCCCGCCTCTCAACTGTCAGTCAACAGGTGTACAGGTTCCTGAGCCTATTGGGCTCTATCATATCTACACTTGAAACTGTGTGTGTGTGTGTATGTGTGTGTGTGTGTGTGTGTGTGTGTGTGTGTGGAGCAAGCGATCGATGCGACAGGTGCGTGGCAGGAAAGAGTTAGGGTGATAAATACAGAGAGACCAAAACGGATGCCTTTTTGCTGGTAATAAACACCCTTAGTGACTGGCGGATCTAATGCCTTAACACACTGTCTCCAGCACCTGTGGTAGCCACGGCTGATTCAGGCTATTGGTCGGCTCCTGCTCTGGTGGCTATTTAATTAGACTTTTGGTATACCAGCGCAGCTAAATGGATGTTTGAGGCACACACACACTCGCACACGCACACGCACACGCACATACACACACACACACACACACACACACACACGCACACGCACACGCACACGCACACGCACACACGCACACGCACAGACACATCTAGATATGATAGAGTTCGAGAAGTTCAGGAACCTGTACACCAGTTGAGAGGCGGGACCAAAGAGCCAAAGCTCAACCCCCACAAGCACAACTTGGTGAGTCACACGAGGGTACATGATATACATACGTATATACACGGTACATATATATACACGTCATATATACATATATGATACAATATACATATGTAAACTTTATACAAATGCATGTTAGACACATGATATACATCACACATACATACATATACGTGTATAAATATACACGACACACATATCCACATCTAAAAGTTCTAAGAGATCTGTTAAAATCAAATATCTAAAAATATTACTTGCCACCATAAGTATTAAATATTAGTATTGGTATGAAGTGTATGATAATACGTAGCTCTTCCTCGCTACGCATTCTCCTTTGTATATTTTAACACCAAAATGTATTTTTCTGACATTTTAGAAATAGTATATAGTTAAGATTTGTTGTTATCGTCGTGTATGCTAATGATGTATATGTTTCGTTTTTCCAGGGCATGGCAGCGAAGAGGAGAATGGAGACGAATGAAAAGAGAAAGAGAAGATAAGCTAATAAATGGGGGAACTAATTACGAGGAAAGCGGCGTTTGCTGTCAGTCTGTTACACAGTCACACACACTAATCCACGATTATTGACTTGTTGTGTCTATGTTGTAAGCCCGCACCTGACTACGATCTGTCTTCTGCTCCCAACTACGATCTGATTCCTGCTTCGAACTACGATCTGATTCCTGCTTCGAACTACGATCTGTCTTCTGCTCCGAACTACGATCTGTCTTCTGGTCCGAACTACGACCTGCCTCCTGCTTCGAACTACGACCTGATTCCTGTGTCTCACCACGACCTGGTTTTCCAGTTCCTGGCGACGACCTAGTTCCAGCTTTTCGGGGTCAAGAGCTGCTTGGGTAACAGGATCGGTTAAAGGACATAACCCATCTTAAGTATCCCAAAACTACCTCAGAAACCCCAAAGACATTCTGCTTGGTACAAGATTACACGATACCAACTGGATCGAACCCCTCTGTGATTACCTAACCTCGACAGCTGGCTACATAATCACAAAATACCATTAAACTATGGAAGGCTCAGAACCCATAGAATTGTTGAATCAAAACGATGGTTGCAGGCGATGAGTCACAATAACGTGGCTGAAGTATGTTGACCAGACCACACACTAGAAATTGAAGGGACGACGACGTTTCGGTCCGTCCTGGACCATTCTCAAGTCGATTGAAAAAAAAAAAAAAAAAAAAAACGATGGTTATTTCTTCGGCTTCAGGGCGAACGAGCACCGGAGAAACAGCCATAAGAATACACAACATATAAACAACATTGGTATGGCTAATTAGGACAATTTTCCCGTCACAAATTTCCCCTTTAGACACACCTGCAAGCATGGATATTCATTCCTCTAACTGAAAATCATCTTTAAGCTTGAAGATCAACTTGGTATGGATGATTCATCAACTGCAGGTCTGAAAGGATTATGTTTGTAACCGCGAAGCCTAGTCCTCTGTGGGGCAGAGGTGGTGACGGATAGGCAGTAATCATTTTCAGAATCCAGGCGAGTCTATTATTCAACGACCTTGAATTCCTGCCTGAAAATACACACACATGCTAAACTCCCACGAGATGAATCGGCTAATGTGTGTATGCGGCTTCGAACCAAGTTTCATTCAGGCTTCAGAGTTGAATGAATCAGTTTGTCGTGTTTCACTGAAGAAAACCCCCTAAAAAATGAATGAAAACAAAAGTCTATTCCTTTCACAAGAGGTAAATATACCAGCGTAGAGGGTGACGTGTCCGTATGATAAACATTAGCAGTTAACGTGGACATTTACAGCATCACGACCCCAGAACGAGAGCAGTTGACCACAAGGAAGAAAACGGATCAGCGCGACGTTTGCGTTGCTATGGTAACCCGCGTAAACAATCTCGGCACGTTCGTATGACTGACCGCTTGAGATAACAAAACTTTCAAAACAATAGATATCTCCCCAATAACACACCTCAGCGTTATCTCACAAATCAATATACCTATCCCACATGCATTACTCTGATCCACAGGAACGATTAAACATGTGACGGCTTCAGGTGTTTAAAAACAAGTGTGAAATTCTATTCCGCCGCCAAGGCCACATTTGGAACGCGAGAGAAGACAGGTGTTTGGGTGACCATGGCCAGTCTCACGCCTCTCCTCTTCACCAAACGCATGTGCCCGCCCGGCCGCGACCCGTCCCGGGACCCTGGAGTCAGCACACCCCTCCAGGTAACGCCATTCACCAACGCACTCCTTTAGTTGTACTACTGACAACATCTCACCATTGATCAAATTAGACATTGGACTCTGGATTTCATTTAAATGCACTCCGAAGCCTTTGTTTACATTGGAGATTGATGTCTCGTGAGGAACTTGGCCTTTGTGTGGGATGTTAGTTTGTCATGGTGTTATTTACAGGTGTTCTAGGCCATAGGCAGGTGTTGTAGGCCATAGGCAGGTGTTGTAAGCCATAGACAGGTGTTGTAGGCCGTAGATTGTAGGTCGTGATTGATGTCTCGTGAGGAACTTGGCCTTTGTGTGGGATGTTAGTTTGACATGGTGTTATTTACAGGTGTTGTAGGCCATAGCAGGTGTTCTAGGCCATAGACAGGTGTTGTTGGCCATAGACAACTGTGGCAGACTTAGCAGTTTCTAAGTGTACAATTAATTACTAGTCTGTGCCCCTTGTATTATCTCCGTTTTCTGTTACTGTTGTGATGTGTTTAATTAGTTACTTAAGTGCTCCTGGCAAGGTTAGGTTCGGGCAATTTAGTCCATCAGTTTAGCGAAGTTGGGAGCGCTGGAGAGGACGGGATGGTGCACGTGTTGTACGTGGGTAGAGCGCTTATAGAAGTGGGATTCGAACACGGGAAGAGAGAAAAACACTAAACAATAAATGTTCGCATACAGTTAAATCATAACTCATTATTTAATTTAATGAGATGACATATTGGATTAAGGTGCATTTGGGTGTTATTGATAAGGACGGGGAGCAACCCATGCAATACTTTGCAACTAATTAGTGCATTGAGCACCAAAGTTTCAACTCCTTATCTAATACGTAGTAATTTCTTTACGGAATCGATCAATCCGTTAAAAAAGCGACGTATTTGTGTAATTAAAGCATCGTAGCAATGATGTCTTCTAAGCATCTGTGCTTCGATTGGTTAGTGGGGTTGTTAGGGCTGGTACGTTTATGGTTAAGAGAATAATTGCATTTTTAACTGGCTGGTGAATCGAGAATTAACAGACTGATTAACATGGCGTCAGAAAGCAAGCCGTTCTTAGACTAAGTTCTTTCCATCCAGCGGTCGACCCCAAAGACACATTCAACCACTTGAACATATTGTTCATTCCAGACAGTTAAGCAAGTCCCAGCTGTGTCTGGGTACATGTGACAGGATGAACAACCCAGCGGGTTTTCTTCCTATTGGGGAGTGTTGTACGTGCTGCTATGGCGGTGTGTCCACTCACAGGATGAGTGGCGCTGCCCAATACTGTCACTATGGCGGTGTGTCCACTCACAGGATGAGTGGCGCTGCCCAATACTGTCACTATGGCGGTGTGTCCACTCACAGGATGAGTGGCGCTGCCCAGTACTGTCACTATGGCGGTGTGTCCACTCACAGGATGAGTGGCGCTGCCCAATACTGTCACTATGGCGGTGTGTCCACTCACAGGATGAGTGGCGCTGCCCAATACTGTCACTATGGCGGTGTGTCCACTCACAGGATGAGTGACGCTGCCTAATACTGTCACTATGGCGGTGTGTCCACTCACAGGATGAGTGGCGCTGCCCAATACTGTCACTATGGCGGTGTGTCCACTCACAGGATGAGTGACGCTGCCTAATACTGTCACTATGGCGGTGTGTCCACTCACAGGATGAGTGGCGCTGCCCAATACTGTCACTATGGCGGTGTGTCCACTCACAGGATGAGTGGCGCTGCCCAATACTGTCACTATGGCGGTGTGTCCACTCACAGGATGAGTGACGCTGCCCAATACTGTCACTATGGCGGTGTGTCCACTCACAGGATGAGTGGCGCTGCCCAATACTGTCACTATGGCGGTGTGTCCACTCACAGGATGAGTGGCGCTGCCCAATACTGTCACTATGGCGGTGTGTCCACTCACAGGATGAGTGGCGCTGCCTTATAAACTTGCCCCTCGGGGCAAAATTAAAAAAAAAATATAGAAATTTTCTCTATCATGGATAGATCCCGGCAGAGGCGAAAACAAATGGGTAGAATTTCATTCACCCTGAAGGCCCTGTTCACCTAGCAGTAAATAGGAACCTGGGAGTTAAAGCTGCTACGAGCTGCTTCCTGGGGGGTGGGGGGGGGGAAACAGTTGATGAACAGTTAAGAGGCGGGCCCAAAGAGCCAGAGCTCAACCCCCGCAAGCACAACTAGGTGAGTACAGATGTTAGTGACAAAAGTCCAATTTAAGTCCAATTAATGGCAACTTGTGACTCGTCGCGAAGCATTGTCTTGGAATGATCTTGGGGACGTAATGGAAGATTGGCATCATGGGGTACCTCGGGTGCTGCAGGCGATGAGACACAATAACGTGGCTGACGTATGTTGACCAGACCACACACTAGAAGGTGAAGGGACGACGACGTTTCGGTCCGTCTTGGACCATTCACAAGTCGCTTGTGGTCAACTTAAGAATGCACAATCGACTTGAGAATGGTCTAGGACGGACCGAAACGTCGTCATTTTCTAGTGTGTGGTCTGGTAAACTTTCCTCGGATGTTGTTCAACCCCTGGGGAAGGCGGGGGGTTGTCGTTCAACCCCTGGGGAGGGCGGGGGGTTGTCGTTCAACCCCTGGGGAGGGCGGGGGGGTTGTTGTTCAACCCCTGGGGAGGGCGGGGGGTTGTCGTTCAACCCCTGGGGAAGGCGGGGGGTTGTCGTTCAACCCCTGGGAAGGGCGGGGGGTTGTCGTTCAACCCCTGGGGAGGGCGGGGGGTTGTCGTTCAACCCCTGGGAAGGGCGGGGGGTTGTCGTTCAACCCCTGGGGAGGGCGGGGGGGTTGTCGTTCAACCCCTGGGAAGGGCGGGGGGTTGTCGTTCAACCCCTGGGGAGGGCGGGGGGTTGTCGTTCAACCCCTGGGAAGGGCGGGGGGTTGTCGTTCAACCCCTGGGGAGGGCGGGGGGTTGTCGTTCAACCCCTGGGGAGGGCGGGGGGTTGTTGTTCAACCCCTGGGGAGGGCGGGGGGTTGTTGTTCAACCCCTGGGGAGGGCGGGGGGTTGTTGTTCAACCCCTGGGGAGGGCGGGGGGTTGTTGTTCAACCCCTGGGGAGGGCGGGGGGTTGTTGTTCAACCCCTGGGGAGGGCGGGGGGTTGTTGTTCAACCCCTGGGGAGGGCGGGGGGTTGTTGTTCAACCCCTGGGGAGGGCGGGGGGTTGTTGTTCAACCCCTGGGGAGGGCGGGGGGTTGTCGTTCAACCCCTGGGGAAGGCGGGGGGTTGTCGTTCAACCCCTGGGGAAGGCGGGGGGTTGTCGTTCAACCCCTGGGGAGGGCGGGGGGTTGTCGTTCAACCCCTGGGGAAGGCGGGGGGTTGTCGTTCAACCCCTGGGAAGGGCGGGGGGTTGTCGTTCAACCCCTGGGGAGGGCGGGGGGTTGTCGTTCAACCTCTGGGAAGGGGGTATGCATTGGTCCTGTTCTCCCCTCACCCCTGAAGTAGGGTCGACCTCCCCCACAGGATTTCCTAGAGTTGCTTTAGCCAATGACCCTTCGTCTCCCCTTTAATATATATCTTTATTAATCTCCCCTCCCATATAACTATGGCATGTTTCCCCTCTCCCTATAGACCCGTCTGTCTGTGCGTCAAGCGGTTAATCACAGCTATTAGCCTAATTTTCTTGATCACTGTCTCTTTTGATTAATAAACTTGAGCAAGGGTTCACAATGTGCCTCATGTTTCAACCCAAACTGAGATCTTATTGGTAATCTTCTGAAGTCTGTTCCTTGAGACGCGTTTAATGAGATTAATTTTTGTATCTAGATGCAGGCGAGGAGTCACAATAACGTGGCTAAAGTATGTTGACCAGACCACACACTAGAAGGTGAAGGGACGACGACGACGTTTCGGTCCGGCCTGGACCATTCTCAAGTCGATTGTACATTCTCAAGTCGACTTGAGAATGGTCCAGGACGGACCGAAACGTCGTCGTCCCTTCACTTTCTAGTGTGTGGTCTGGTCTACTCTTTGTATCTATTAGGAATAAAGCAAGTTTAATGAGAACTGTCATTTACGGAACAGGTTGGGCAAGGAGCCAGCTGTGTGTCGTAGTCTTCATGTGATTGGTTCACTTGATACGAGGTTATCTTGAGATGATTTCGGGGCTTTAGTGTCCCCGCGGCCCGGTCCTCGACCAGGCTTCCACCCCCAGGAAGCAGCCCGTGACAGCTGACTAACACCCAGGTACCTATTTTACTGCTAGGTAACAGGGGGCATAGGGTGAAAGAAACTTTTGCCTATTGTTTCTCGCCGGCGCCTGGCATCGAACCCAGGACCACAGGATCAAAAGTCCAGCGTGCTGTCCGCTCGGCCGACCGGCTCCCTACAAAAACTTGCTGTTTGGAGACGTTCCAGGGGGTCAGATTCACGAAGCAGTTACGCAAGCACTTACGAACCTGGGGTCAGATTCACGAAGCAGTTACGCAAGCACTTACGAACCTGTCCATCTTTTCTCAATCTTTGGCGGCTTTGTTTACAATTATTAAACAGTTAATGAGCTCCGAAGCACCAGGAGGCTGTTTATAACAATAACAACAGTTGATTGGCAAGTTTTCATGCTTGTAAACTGTTTAATAAATGTAACCAAAGCCGTCAAAGATTGAGAAAAGATGTACACGTTCGTAAGTGCTTGCGTAACTGCTTCGTGAGTCTGGGCCCCAGGTTCGAAAGTGCTTGCGTAACTGCTTCGTGAATCTGACCCCAGGTTCGTAAGTACTTGCGTAACTGCTTCGTGAATCTGACCCCAAGTTCGTAAGTACTTGCGTAACTGCTTCGTGAGTCTGACCCCAGGTTCGTAAGTACTTGCGTAACTGCTTCGTGAATCTGACCCCAGGTTCGTAAGTACTTGCGTAACTGCTTCGTGAATCTGGTCCCAGGTTCGTAAGTACTTGCGTAACTGCTTCGTGAATCTGGCCCCAGATGCCAGTCAGCACAGGAATTGAATAATCGCTGATGGAGCGATGTTCTGGATTGATTGACTGAATAGATTGGTGAAGATTAAGCCACCAAAGAGGTGGCACGGGCATGAATAGCCCGTACAATGTTCCGGTGAAAGGAATATAAGGGAACATCTCGCCTCTTTAGCACCTTTACGGGCTCACCATAGCCCGTGCTACATGGACACTCCGTCCTGAATAGCTAAATCTTTAACAACAACAACAACAACTCTTTAGCATAACAGGTGATGGTTTAGTGTAGGTGTCTTTCCTAGCGTGCGTGCGTGCGTGCGTGCGTGCGTGTGTGCGTGCGTGCGTGCTGTGTACATCATTTGCGTGACTGTCCCTGCGTGGATAATGTTTTGCGTGGCCACATAGTCTGGATTATCAAAATTATAAAGAATATGCATTTATTTGATTAAGAATAACATGGGGGTTGCCAGCTCGTCGCCATCTGGCGTGGCTCACCTAACACCTCTTCTCTATCATGCTGTGAAGAATGAAGATGTAGAATTATCATACGTTCCTTGTAAGCGCGTTTGTTGGTCGATATAACCACGTATTGCTAATGTTTGCGCTTACCTAATTGTACATGCTGTTAAAGATTCGCTACTTGGAACAAACAGTTCCAAGTAGCACGGGCTATGGTGAGCCCGTAGATACTAATTGTACATGTGGGGGGTTGAGATGAGGTTAAACAGTTAGCATTAGTCTACCCAATGAAGGAAACGCCCTTGGTATAAATTTTGGTATAAAGTAACTAACTTTATACCAAAATTATATAGTGCCAGGTGGTATTTTTTTTGTTCATTGAAACGGTAGATTTCTCGAGTCATGATTTACAGCGTCGCATATTGAATCAGGAACAAGATTAGGGAATGTTTTTAATAATGAACAAATCCACAAGGGCCGTGACGAGGATTCGAACCTGCGTCCGGGAGCATCCCAGACACTGCCAGGTTCGAATCCTCGTCACGGCCTTTGTGGATTTGTTCATTTGATGCATCACGTTATTGTGATCTGTGTGTGTACATTTTCTGTGCAAAATGTATCAAAATAAGACTTTTTTTATTCATAATATAGGACCATAATGTCGGTGGCTTCACATTGTACCATTTTGGTACCCCTTGTACCGCAGGGAAGGGGGGGGGGGAGGCAGAGGGAGGTGTTAGTGTGGTAGTTGGGTTGTTAGTAGTTAGGGGTGGTCGGTCGTTAGGGGTCATCATAGGTCACTCGCCTGACCTGTAACTTGTGACCAGACTTTACCTGCAGTGATCGCGTGTCCCGGCAGGACTGTGTAAACCTTCAAGCCTTGTTTATCACCAGTTAATTTTTTTTTTTGTTTGGTTGCCGGACTGTCAATAATCTGAGACAGTCAACTGGGGGGGGGGGGGAGACGAGGTCAGTCGACGGTGGCGGACAGGTCAGGTCAGTCGACGGGGTTGAGGAGAAGAGATTGGTCGCCAGACATGTTTGAGCGGACGAGATTGGTCGCCAGACATGTTTGAGCGGACGAGATTGGTCGCCAGACATGTTTGAGCGGACGAGATTGGTCGCCAGACATGTTTGAGCGGACGAGATTGGTCGCCAGACATGTTTGAGCGGACGAGATTGGTCGCCAGACATGTTTGAGCGGACGAGATTGGTCGCCAGACATGTTTGAGCGGACGAGATTGGTCGCCAGACATGTTTGCTCTCTGTCTGCAGTCATCTCAAGGCGGAGTTGGAACGGTCATTTCGAATTTCGAACATCGTTTCGTTACTCCGAACAGAAGTGAACATTGTGTTCAAAACCCACCTGGGAGGAATTAATGTGTTGTTAGTGTTCGAATTATCTTCTTTCTAAAGGGGAAAACTGTGCGAAAGTTGTCGTGAAAGTGTTCGAAATATTTACAGAATGGTTCGGGTTCATTCTTGGACGTCTGGTGTACTAAACAAAGTTATTGAACATTATACATTCCTGAACATTTCGACTGTGATGTTTTGCGGCCGGCATCACGATTGGATAAAAATCATCCATTAAAGGCACTTGGGGTGGACGGTAGAGCGACGGTCTCGCTTCATGCAGGTCGGTGTTCAATCCCCCGACCGTCCATAAGTGGGTTGGGGCACCATTCCTTTCCCCCCGTCCCATCCCAAATCCTTTTCCTGAATCCTTCCCAGTGCCAATATAGTCTTAAGGCTTGGCGCTTTACCCTGATCGTTCTGCTCATCCTGGGCAGGTCGTGACGTCATCACCACGTCAGAGGCAGGTCGTGACGTCATCACTACGTCACGACTTTGTTTCGTACACATTTTAATTTCGTTTTTTCATGATTATTTCACGGTTTTCTTGAATGTTTCGTGTAAATTATACATGTTATATCTTGCGTATCATCCACCACACGCAAAATGGGAATTATATGACCAAAGAGTGCGGATAGTTCTATAATATATATATATATATATATATATATATATATATATATATATATATATATATATATATATATATATATATATATATATATATATATATAATACAAGCCAGTACCACACGAGCCGCCATAACCTGCACTATTCACTGTAACCCCGCATATAACACCAAACTTCCTACATTATACTTCATTGTTCCAAGAAATACAATCAGGGAATTGTACGCAGTGACTCTGTGGAACAACTTAGGGCGAAGTTACGGTAGTAACTTAAAGGTATTTGTAGGTTATGACCTATAAGGAAAGTGTAGACCTATTCTGGTATAGTGTATATGTATGGTAAGCTGTTGAAGTGATTAGGACAAGCTTGTATTGTAATTTGGGATGTGGTTATATGTGACTGTTTAAAGTTATGAATCCACTTTTGTTCGCTGCTACATGGACTGGACGGCAACTGACATATGTGGAGAGCTAGTGTCACAATTGATATGTTTGTCCTGCACACCGCCCCCCATCCAGTGGGCGGCGGTGGATAGGTTACAATCACTCAGTTACTACCTACAGTTAGCAAACTGGGGGATATTTGGCTAAAATTTCCCCCGTGACATAATATACAAAGGCTCGATGGATTGGTACAAATGATAGTCACCCGAGAGATTGGTTTTATATGTAATAACTATTATTTAATAATTGTATTAATGTGTTTTGTATAAATAGGAACTGCTTCCCGTAGGCACAAATAATTATCAAAGAAGGCACCAAAACTGGAAGACTGTATAGCACCCTATGAGCATAAGCAGTTTCCTATATTATTGTTGTTTTAGATTTAGCTACTCAGAACGAAATATCCATGTAGCACGGGCTATGGTGATCCCGTAATTGAGTTGGGTTATTGGCGATAACCGTTTTACTGTAACATTTGGGTCAGAGTTTTTAAATGGAGGTGGGGATTCCTCCTTTTTCCCGGTTTCTTTTTCAATTCTGTTTTAGTGCACTGGTTTTAGTCTTGTTTTAATAACATTGTTGGTGTTAACTATATTCATATGATGTAAATATAGCATTGACTGTAGCGAGAGGTGTGTACACTCACCTAAATGTGCTTGCGGGAGGGGGGTTGAGCTTTGGCTCTTTGGTCCCGCCTCTCAACTGGTGTGTGTATGTGTGTTCTGCTGCAGGTGATGTCCTCGGAGGACGGGGTCTCTGTGTCGTCTGTGGAACTGACTCTTCCCCACATCGCTCGCGAGGTTCTGAGACGGAAGGCCCTGGCCCATCTTCATCTTGAGGTGAGTAGTGTTAGTGTTGTTATGGGGGACCCCTGGTCGAGGACCGGGCCGCGGGGACGCTAAGTCCCGGAAATCATCTCAAGGTAACCTCAATAGTTCTGTATAGGAGGGTTACATTGATACACAATGGTACAATGGGTTACTCTGGTACATAATGGTACAATGGGTTACTCTGGTACATAATGGTACAATTGGTTACTCTGGTGCATAATGGTACAATGGGTTTTGAGCCTGTAGTCCCCCCTTAATATGCATTATAAATGTGCCTTTAAATATTTAGAGTAGTCTACGATCTAAGTATAAACATTTTCTTTCAAGAATTTAACAGAAAATGAACTTCCTTTTTTGGGGTAAACTTGCATATATTTTATCATATAACAATTATAGTTTAAGGCGTGTTATTCAGAGTACATTTGAGATGATAGTACATTACAGTGAAGTAGATGGTAATTATGGTGTTAAATAGATTTGAAGTTTCGCAAAGAGTTTATCAGTATTAGAAAATTACGAAAGTGGAGGCTTCTTTTCAAGATTGACTGTATAGCTACCAAGGCGCCTTAGGAGTATACCGAGATGTAGCCCCTTCTTACAAGGTATATACAGTATACCCGGCTTCTTGGTGTGTATATACTGAGTTTACTCTAGTCCTGGATTATGTTCGGGTACCAGGGACCAGATTCACGAAGCAGTTACGCAAGCACTTACGAACCTGTCCATCTTTTCTCAATCTTTGGCGGCTTTGTTTACAATTATTAAACAGTTAATGAGCCCCGAAGCACCAGGAGGCTATTTATAACAATAACAACAGTTGAGTGGCAAGTTTTCATGCTTGTAAACTGTTCAATAAATGTAACCAAAGCCGTCAAAGATTGAGGAAAGATGTACACGTTCGTAAGTGCTTGCGTAACTGCTTCGTGAGTCTGGCCCCAGGTTCGTAAGTGCTTGCGTAACTGCTTCGTGAATCTAGATCCAGAGGTTGATATGCCTCAAGCCCAACACTAAAGCCTAATACTTTTCGGTGTTGCTTCAGATAATTCCTTAAAACTCTCTTATAGGCCAAATATTGAATTTTGAAAAAAGTGGTATGGATTAATATTAACCTGAAGGCCACAATATATATCCAGTGGCCTCGGAGGGGACAGGAAGCTGGCGTCTCGTCAAAGGTCCCTCCATTGTTCACGAGGAATTTTCTAACTGGATTTTGAACTGAAGTAATGTCTAGGCATTTACGGCTTTGGCGGGTAGGCGGTTCCACGGGTTTAATTAGTTTTGTTGGAGATGGGAAGAGTGTGTGTCACCTTGTGTAAAAATATAATACTTCCTGGTATCTTTTTACTGTTAGGTGAACAGATGCATTTGATGAAAGAAAACGCCTAGCCTAAAATAAAGCCTAGAATAGAATATAAAAAGTTGAGAACATATAAGTAGAGAACATATATATGTAGAGAACAAAGTATATAAGTCAAGAACAAAGTATAAGTAGAGAACATATATACTTTGTTCTCTACTTATATATGTTCTCTACTTATACTTTGTTCTTTACTTATACTTTGTTCTTTACTTATATAAGTAGAGAACAAAGTATATAAGTCAAGAACAAAGTATAAGTAGAGAACATATATACTTTGTTCTCTACTTATATATGTTCTCTACTTATACTTTGTTCTCTACTTATATATGTTCTCTACTTATACTTTGTTCTCTACTTATATATGTTCTCTACTTATACTTCGTTCTTGACTTATATACTTTGTTCTCTACTTATATAAGTAAAGAACAAAGTATAAGTAAAGAACAAAGTATAAGTAGAGAACATATATATTTAGAGAACAAAGAATATTTTGGATACTAGAAGCAAAATATGTTGAGTAATGTAAAGGTTTCGACGAGGTCTTTAGGCTGTTCATTCAATAAGTCCAGTCTTATTTTTACATCATTCCGGCAGTAACCAACCACTTGGACTGGACGGTTTCATGCAGGTCGGCGTTCAATCCCCGAGCATCCAAGTGCTTGGGCACCATTCCTTCCCTCGATAATTCCTTCTCTCCTTTCATATTTCTTGTTATTAATATACTTAAATATTTCAATAGGTAGTAAATGTTAAAACAATAATATGTCCGTGATTAATATATATTTTGAAATGGAAGTAAAAAATAAAATTCTGATCACATGACCCTGCAACTCCTTATCTGTTTGGTGGAGATATATACAAGATGGTATCAGACATCTTACCCTTGAACCTGATCTATTACCAGGTGTGCTATTTGATGGTATGATCCGTCAGGCTGTTAGTGCAGGCAGCTTAGAGGTATGCACTAAAGCCTAGCTGATCAAATGGTCTTGTAAACAAATTGTAGTTCCTGCTTGATCATATTAAACTATGATTGATTGATTGATGAAGATTAAGCCATCCAAGAGGTGGCACGGGCATGAATAGCCCGTAAGTGGTACAATTTTTTTTTCTCAGTATTCTGAGGTTGCATTTAACCATCAAGCTGTTATCGCGGGGGAGGATAATGCTTAAGTCTTTATGAGGGTGTCCAGCTGCTGGACACTTAAACTATGTTAACACTGTACATTTTATACATTAATGAGGTGGAGAGTGAGAGTTTAAGTACAGGTTAAAGTTGGTGAGGATCGCTTTGTCGAATCATGTTCATGATTTGGGTAGAGTTGAAGTGGCACTTGTGGTAGGCGCTGGCGCAGGCGGCGGTAGACCCGGACTGGTTGCCCAGGAAGGCGGCCAGTTGGAAGGGCATGACCGGACTGTTGATCTGGTCGGGGACGAGGCCGGGATGGTCGCCGAAGAGGGACATGAGCAGAGCCTCGTCAGGAGCCAGCTGTTGGACCGGAGTGGCTGCCAGTTCGCACACCACACGCAGACCACAGTTGGTCTTGGTGTCCAGAGTCTCCGCCGCCGAGAACAAGATGTCTATGGCGTTGACAGAGAAGTCCTCAGCGACTGGTGCCTCCTCGACGGTCGGGGCTGCGCGTCCGTATCGATATAAAGTCTTTTGGACAGTAGGCGTCACAACCACAGTAGGCCTTTTGAGAGTCGATTTAACCCCGACAACTTTACCGACGGCAGCTTTACCGACAAGTCCGGCTGTGCCGAGGAGAAGAGTGGTGCCGCCAACCACCTCAAGAACAGGCTTGGAAGCTATTGCTGTCAGCGCTAGTGCCTTTGTAGCCGCCGCTGCCGACACGGCCGCCGCTGCTGACGCTGCCGCTGCTGACGCTGCCGCAGTGGCAGCCGCTGCCGTCGCCGCCGCGGACCCCAGGAGAATGATGGGTGACGCCTCCTGCAGTATCACGGCCACCAGGGCGACGAGAAGCCATTTCTTCAGCTGCATGGTGCCTGTAGGAGAGACGATATATAGTTATGACACGTTCTGCCTTGTCGGCCGAGCGGACAGCACACTGGACTTGTGATCCTGTGGTCCTGGGTTCGATCCCAGGCGCCGGCGAGAAACAATGGGCAGAGTTTCTTTCACCCTATGCCCCTGTTACCTAGCAGTAAAATAGGTACCTGGGTGTTAGTCAGCTGTCACGGGCTGCTTCTTGGGGGGTGGAGGCCTGGTTGAGGACCGGGCCGCGGGGACACTAAAGCCCCGAAATCATCTCAAGATAACCTCAAGAAGATTGTGTGCTACACCCGAATTATACATGACAATTTAAATGTGTGTGTTCATAATACCCTTCGAGTAATATTTCTATTAAAATAATATCTCTTGTCGGACTGACGATATTGACTGGTCTTCTGATATTATTGGTAATGTGAATTTTATTCTACGTTACTGTATTAATATTACTACAGCAGTGGTCGCTAATGTATTTATAATAATCACTTGCTCTACGGAGGTGCTGCTGCTGATGCAAGCTTTACAATTATCTAAAATCAAGCTGTCAAAAATGTATTTGTTAAAGATAGCAAATGTAGGAAATATATATAAATATATATATATATATATATATATATATATATATATATATATATATATATATATATATATAATATATATATATATATATATATATATATATATTCCTGATTTTAAAATGATACTTGTGTATTCTTTAGCAATATATTTCCTTCAAAATGAATCTGTTTCGCCCTGCTCCAGTTCTAAGAATGTGCATCAAGTGGGGAAGAACAGTCGGTGACAAGGCGTCTCTTCCATGACAACAAACTTACTTGCACTCTGAAAGAAATCTGGGGGACAGGATGTCAGCGGCTGGACAGATGGACGGGTTGTGATGCCGTGGGAGAGGCCGAGACACCTTATATATACTAGTGGGGGGGGGGGGTTGTGGGGAAGGGGAAAATGAGAAGTTGGCGTCCTCCGAAATCGGTGACCTTTTAGGCCGTGTACTAAAAGCTTGATGCTATTCTGCAAAACATATGTTGTTGTTAAAATGGATTTGTAGAATAAAGTAGTAATGTTTTTTATGCAGCATATGAGATCAGAGACGATGCCTGTGAGATCGGTTATCTTGAGGTTATCTTGAGATGATTTTGGGGCTTTAGTGTCCCCGCGGCCCGGTCCTCGACCAGGCCTCCTTTTTGTTACACAATCCCCAGGAAGCAGCCCGTAGCAGCTGTCTAACTCCCAGGGACTTATTTACTAATAGGTGAACAGGTGCATCAGGGTGAAAGAAACTCTGCTCATTTGCTTCCGTCTTCACCGGGGATCGAACTCGGAACCTCAGGACTACGAGTCCAAAGCGCTGTCAACTCAGTTGTCAAGGGGGTAGAAATTCACCTCTGGGACGAACATTAGCGGTCGGGGATGGTTCGAATCCCCTCTGGACCGACATTGTGATGGGGGGGGGGGGGGGGGAGGTGGACCCCAGAGGGACAGATCTGGAAGTAGGGGGCCTGACAGCTGAGTGGACAGCGCTTCGGACTCGTAGTCCTGAGGTTCCGGGTTCGATCCCCGGTGGAGGCGGAGACAAATGGGCAAAATGTTTCTTTCACCCTGATGCCTATGTTACCTAGCAGTAAATAAGTACCTGGGAGTTAGACAGCTGCTACGGGCTGCTTCCTGGGGGGGGGGGATGTAACAAAAAGGCGGCCTAGTCGAGGACCGGGTCGCGGGGACGCTAAGCCCCGAAATCATCTCAAGATAACTAATGTCTAATAACATTAGACATTAATAACTAAGAAGATAACTAATCCCAAGATAACTAATGTCTAATAACATTAGACATTAATAACTAAGAAGATAACTAATCCCAAGATAACTAATGTCTTCGCTATATTTTTTTGAACCTTTGAGAAGGAGGGAAGATGATGAATTCCATCACACATGGAATTAAAAATTAAAGTTGACCTATATATATTTCATGTTTCCCAGTGTCAGGTTTAAATGAGGACATGAGGATTGGGAAAGGGAAGTGGAGAAACTTATTTTCCTCGAGCGCCGACGACCTTGGCTTTTTGCCCCGTCAAAAAACTGGGTTTGCACTACCGACCTCCAATATTTAGGGCCGGCGTAGCCCCCGGGGCGAAACACTAATAGACGCGTGTCTGTGTAACGTTGTAATTATTGTAACACAACATGGTGTCCGTATGTCACTCCAGCACAACACAAGTGTCCGTATGTCACTCCAGCACAACACAAGTGTCCGTATGTCACTCTAGCACAACACAAGTGTTCGTATGTCACTCCAGCTCAACACAAGTGTTCGCATGTCACTCTAGCACAACACAAGTGTTCGTATGTCACTCCAGCACAACACAAGTGTTCGTATGTCACTCTAGCACAACACAAGTGTTCGTATGTCACTCCAGCACAACACAAGTGTTCGTATGTCACTCTAGCACAACACAAGTGTCCGTATGTCACTCTAGCACAAGACAAGTGTCCGTATGTCACTCTAGCACAACACAAGTGTTCGTATGTCACTCCAGCACAACACAAGTGTCCGTATGTCACTCTAGCACAACACAAGTGTTCGTATGTCACTCCAGCACAACACAAGTGTCCGTATGTCACTCCAGCACAACACAAGTGTCCGTATGTCACTCTAGCACAACACAAGTGTTCGTATGTCACTCCAGCTCAACACAAGTGTTCGCATGTCACTCCAGCACAACACAAGTGTTCGTATGTCACTCTAGCACAACACAAGTGTTCGTATGTCACTCCAGCACAACACAAGTGTTCGTATGTCACTCTAGCACAACACAAGTGTTCGTATGTCACTCTAGCACAACACAAGTGTCCGTATGTCACTCTAGCACAACACAAGTGTCCGTATGTCACTCTAGCACAACACAAGTGTTCGTATGTCACTCTAGCACAACACAAGTGTTCGTATGTCACTCTAGCACAACACAAGTGTTCGTATGTCACTCCAGCACAACACAAGTGTTCGTATGTCACTCTAGCACAACACAAGTGTCCGTATGTCACTCTAGCACAAGACAAGTGTCCGTATGTCACTCTAGCACAACACAAGTGTTCGTATGTCACTCCAACACAACACAAGTGTTCGTATGTCACTCTAGCACAACACAAGTGTCCGTATGTCACTCTAGCACAACACAAGTGTCCGTATGTCACTCTAGCACAAGACAAGTGTCCGTATGTCACTCTAGCACAACACAAGTGTTCGTATGTCACTCTAGCACAACACAACAGTGTACGTATGTCACTCTAGCACAACACAAGTGTCCGTATGTCACTCCAACACAACACAAGTGTTCGTATGTCACTCTAGCACAACACAAGTGTTCGTATGTCACTCCAACTCAACACAAGTGTCCGTGGTGGTGTTGCATATTTATTTCCGATTTATTCGGCCTAATTTCAAATATTTTTTTCAAAATTTTGATATCGTTGATAATCTCACCAGAGGCAGCATTAAATATGGCGATTAAGGTTACAAGATCAAAAGCAAGAAATATCTGAAATTAAATATTTGTTCATGTTATTCCCTATTCTTGTCTTGGCTCAGTCTAGGTCCAACCACTTGGGCTGGACGGTAGAGCGACGGTCTCGCTTCTTGCTGGCCGACGTTCAATCCCCGACCGTCCACAAGTGGTTGGGGCACCATTCCGTCCCGCCGTCCCATCCTTATCCTGACCTCTTTTCCCAGTGCTATATAGTCGTACCGGCTTGGCGCCTTCTCCTGATCTCTTCCCTACCCATCAGTCTTGGTCGCTCAGCTTCAGCATCCAAAACTCTGAATGTTATTTGATAATTTTGGGTCCAATATTTATATAATTTTTTGTTATTTCCTTCAAAATCTCTCCACAGGAAGCTGATTTAAGGTGCAAGATAAAAAGAGCAAATTTCTGAAAAGAAGCATTTTTTGTTAATCCCTTCAAAACCCACCAAATTCACTTCAAAACCTACCAAATTCACTTCAAAACCACCAAATTCACTTCAAAACCTACCAAATTCACTTCAAAACCCACCAAATTCACTTCAAAACCCACCAAATTCACTTCAAAACCTACCAAATTCACTTCAAAACCACCAAATTCACTTCAAAACCTACCAAATTCACTTCAAAACCCACCAAATTCACTTCAAAACCTAACAAATTCACTTCAAAACCTACCAAATTCACTTCAAAACCTACCAAACGCCCTTCAAAACCCACCAAACGCCCTTCAAAACACTACAACTGGAGTAATGTACAAATACCTTCAGTTTTCCTTACCAATAACAGGAATATTCGCTAAATGTGTGTGTAATATGGACGGAATTATACGATGATCTGCACAAATTTGTCGAAGTTTGGTGCATGATAACGCAGAATGGCATAATAATAACGAATTCTCAATCGACTTGAGAATGGTCCAGGACGGACCGAAACGTCGTCGTCCCTTCACCTTCTAGTGTGTGGTCTGGTCAACATTCTTCAGCCACGTTATTGTGACTCCTCGCCTGCATATTAGAACGCTATTCCAGTCAGTTGCTGTACAGTGAAGTGTTCAGTGATAGACCATTTTTTTCTCAGTTTGAACAGAATTAACTTCTGTTAAAGTTTGAGTCGGGAAAGACCTGGGTAAATACTGGTCAGGATATATCCTTGTTAATTTATGGAAGAAATTATCCGTTAATATGACAGACGTGACATTTCTAGATTGTGTTAACGGTACAGCTGGCTCCGTTCTCGATTCACAATTGGGGATCCCGGGTTAGATTCCCCGGCGTTGCAGAAATGATTGGGCATGCTTCTATTCACCTAATGCAGTAAATAGGTACCCGGAAGTTAGTCAACTGTTATATGACATTGCATCCTAGGGAGGGTCAGAAGTTCTATGGGGGGGGACCCCTATACAAGCCTAAAGTGTATATGTACACAGGCTTCCTGTCCCCAACAATGGGAAGTATTATATAGATGAGTTTGGGTGGATATAATATATGTAACATATAATATAAGTAAGTAAATAATATAAAGTAAATAAGTAAGTAAATAATATAAGTAACATATAATATAAGTAGCATATAATATAAGTGGATATAATATAAGTAAGTAAGAGGTGGTTCGTATAGATCTTCTCTAATGGCTTTTATTTTTTTGTTCTTATGTTTCTTCCAAAGATTGCTACTCCATTCCCTTCTCAACCTTACTTTCTCAAAGGAAATGTAACTGGAGAAATGAGGCTAATAATAAAGTTTGCGTCATCATAGTCGACATTTTCCCTCGAGAACCATGTCATCATAATTGTAAACAAGATGACTTCTTGGTTGGCCTGAATACTGGCCACAGTGCTGAGATATCCTACCACACCTGTTTAAAGACCACACCTGCTCAGCGACCACATTAGGTAACCTCGTACAGTCTTCCAACTCTTAATCCAATGTCCGACTTTTGAGGATGATGGGGAACTATGCATCCTACTGCCTCCAATCCTTGGTAATAACTGGCATTTAGGACTGAGTGGCCCTACGTCCTGGTCTCATATCCATATTTCAACAACTATTTAATCCCTTTGAGTGAAATACTGAGTGCTATAGTTACACTGACTTAGCACATTACCTTGATAATGACTAAATATTCTCGTAAATTCATCACGGGTTGAAAAGTAAGACGAATAATATGATTAATATGTATTTGGTAATCGACGTGCGGTGATGACATGACCCTTTATTCCGGGGCCTGTTAAATGGTTCACATATAAGATACCAGACAGCTTTCCCTGTACAGTGGTCTCTGACTAGCTCTAACTGGGGGCATGATCCATCAAGCTGTTTGTGCAGGCAGTTCTATATCTTCGCTATGCACTGCAGCTTAGCTGATCAAGGGGTTTGTGGGGGGAAACTGTTTAGTTTTGATAGGGAAACAGTTCATTAAATCTCCTTATAAATGGGGGGTTTTGATAACCGTTTTCCCTGAAACTGCTTGATAATTTAAGCCGGATGTTAATGATACAAATATTATGCATACATGAGGTAAGTAGTGTTAAGAGTTAAAGTACAAGTTAGATCTGGTCAGGATCGCTTTGTCGAATCATGTTCATGATTTGGGTAGAGTTGAAGTGGCACTTGTGATAGGCGCTGGCGCAGGCGGCGGTAGACCCGGACTGGTTGCCCAGGAAGGCGGCCAGTTGGAAGGGCATGACCGGACTGTTGATCTGGTCGGGGACGAGGCCGGGATGGTCGCCGAAGAGGGACATGAGCAGAGCCTCGTCAGGAGCCAGCTGTTGGACCGGAGTGGCTGCCAGCTCACACACCACACGCAGACCACAGTTGGTCTTGTTGTCCAGAGTCTCCGCCGCCGAGAACAAGATGTTAAGAGTGTTGGTTGAGACGTCGTCCTCGACTACAGACGGCGCTTCACGGGTTCTTCGGTAGGAAATAGTTTTCTGGATGGTTCCATATGGCGCAGATGTCACTACGACCACTGGTGTTGCGGCAGCGCCTATCAGCGCAGCTTTCCCGACGGCGGCTTTACCGACAAGTCCAGCTGTGCCCAGGAGGACAGCTGTGCCGCCGATTACTTCAAGAACAGGTGCGGTGGCTGCTAGTCCGAAAGTCAGGGCCTTTGCGGCAGCCGCCGCCGATACAGCCGCAGCTGTCCCCGCTACAACCGCAGCCGTACCCGCTGCCGCAGCCGCTCCCGCTGCCGCAGTCAACAGAATAAAGGGTGAAGCCTCCTTCACAATCACAGCCACCAGGGCAATAAGGAGCCATTTCTTCAGCTGCATGATGCCTGTAGGAGATGGAAATACATGTGAAATAAATGCATAGTGAATGATATAGAGAGAGCCCCCACCCGTATACACTAACCAAGATGTATAAGGGGGCTGCCAGAGAGAAAGAAATATATAGTGAATGTCAGGTATACTACCCTAGGTGTATGGTGGCTGCCGTTGTGATATGTTAATGTGCGGAGAGATATGGTGCCTCGAGGGATATGTTGGGATGACAGTCTGGTAAAGTTATGCTGGTGACTGGTCGACCACCGCCCTCACACTCACCTAGAATCAACCACACAAAAACTCTCGTCAGATATATTCAACAATTAATTCAACGGCCTATCTTCATTATCAATGATTCCTTGTTGTATAACCACATTACTATTTCATTATTCACTCATTGATAACAAACCGAGAGTGGAATATTACGGAATGGATGCTTTGATGCTTTTAAACTTCATAAAATAGATTGGGCGCGCCAATCTAGGTACCAATGAACTATCAATTCTAACACAATTAAGCGTATTTGAGCTTTGTAGCCTAAGGAAAGTGACCCCAATCATCTTGAGGTTATCTTGAGATGATTTCGGGGCTTATAGTGTCCCCGCGGCCCGGTCCTCGACCAGGCCTCCACCCCCAGGAAGACTAACACCCAAGTACCTATTTTACTGCTAGGTAACAGGGGCATAGGGTGAAAGAAACTCTGCCCATTGTTTCTCGTCGGCGCCTGGGATCGAACCCAGGACCACAAGATCACAAGTCCAGCGTGCTGTCCGCTCAGCCGACCGGCTCAGAATCATAGTCTGTTATCATTGTGGCTTGTTGATACAGCCATCTGATGGAGGTTCTCTCTCTCTGTCTCTTCCTGTACCTTACCTTACCTTGAGGTTACCTTGAGGTGCTTCCGGGGCTTAGCGTCCCCGCGGCCTGTCGTCGACCAGGTCTCCTGGTTGCTGGACTGATCAACCAGGCTGTTGGACGCGGCTGCTCTCAGCCTGACGTATGAGTCACAGCCTGGTTGATCAGGTATCCTTTGTACACTCAAGAAATCAAACTAGGTGCAATAGACACATCACTGGTAGATTCGAGTTATTCTTAAGAAAGGTAAACCTATTCTTAGCAAGCTAGAGAGAGAGAGAGAGAGAGAGAGAGATCTACAGTTTCATCAGGCTAACCTTATGCCATTAGTACTGTATGACAGTTTAGCTAGTTTAGTTCATTTATTGTGCACCCCATACCCATCTTGTGGGCGGTATTGGAAAGGGTTCAGAGAGAGAGAGAGAGAGAGCTGGAGATATATATAGAGATACAGATACAGAAAGAGAGCTAAAGGTATACAGGAAGATACTCCTAGAGAGAGATAGAGATACAGAGACAGAGATACATATAGATATGGAAATAGACATAAAGATATAGAGAGATACTCAACACATTATCCTAGACACCTTGGTGGCCATGAGCCGTTGAATATGGTCTAAAAAAAAGATAATTAAAGACACATTAAAGATAATAGAGATCCCATTCATTAACAACGGGGGTTACATTTGTAAATCTTCGATTGGTAATTAACAATAATGCAGTTAATTCACTAGATTTGACGTATTTACAGATAAATAGAAATTACAGCCTAATAAATTAGCACGAACATATTTCAGAATTTTTTGTAGTGATTCAGAATGTGTTAGACAATGTAATGTTCTTGAATCTTTCATATACATCTTTAAGTTTCAATACAAATTTCAATTTCAATAGTTATCTCTTATCTTCAGAAGATAAGATAAGGCTTGGCGCTTTTTCCCCTGATAATTCCCTCCCTCTTCCTTCAGAACATTAGGCTTGAAGTATTAGGCTATAAAAAGGCTATATTAGGCTATAAAAAGGCTATATTAGGCTATAAAAAGGCTATATTAGGCTATAAAAAAGGCTATATTAGGCTATGAAAAGGCTATATTAGGCTATAAAAAGGCTATATTAGGCTATAAAAAGGCTATATTAGGCTATATAAGGCTTGAAGTATAAAAACACGTTCAATACACGTAGTTCAATTTATGAAAAAAAACATAATGTCGCCTGACAGCTGAGTGGACAGCGCTTCGGATTCGTAGTCCTGAGGTTCCGGGTTCGATCCCCGGTGGAGGCGGAGGCAAATAGGCAAAATGTGTTTCATCCTAATGCCCCCTGTTACCTATTAGTAAATAGGTACCTGGGAGTTAGACAGCTGCTACGGGCTGCTTTCTGGGGGTGCAGTCCTGGTCGAGGACCGGGCCGTGGGGACGCTAAGCCCCGAAATCATCTCAAGATAACCTCAAGATTGTTTACAACCATAAAAATGGTTGTGCCGTTAACCCAGCCACGTTCTTCTCGGTTATAAACGTGCATTGTGGGAATTTTTTTTTAATGTGTGTCAGCTCAGGAGTCATATAGGCCACGATAGGCCTATGTGGCACGCCTAGCACGCCCCCACAGTGGGGCGGGGCACGCGTCAGGTCATATCTGCAGCACTGGTTCTGTTTTAGCTCAACTCCAAATGTTCACCAGACGCGACCAACAGTTACCAATACACAAGACGAACTGCGACGCATTTAGCACCTCTCTTCTGTAGCATCAATAGTTTCCTTGATCATTTAAACACGTCTATGTACTAATACTCGAACACAAGACTTCAATTGATCGATTTCGACTTTTCCAGCACCAAAGGGAATCTACATTTGAAGGTAGAATACGAGGAGTGACTAATTATTAAGTAGATTAGGTCCCTTGCAACAAACTTACTTGCACTCTGAAAGAAATCTGAGGGACAGGAAGTCAGCGGCTGGACAGATGAACGGGTTGTGATGCCATGGGAGGGGTCGAGACGCCTTATATACTGGGAGAGGGGGGTTGCCGACAGGTGGGAAAGGTGGTATTCCTGCGGTGGGGGACTAGAGGGAGGGGGGGATGGGGTAGAGGGGGTGGGGCGGAAAGATCGTGTGGTGGGGGTACTGGGTACGTGGGGACGTGGGTAGCCAGTTTGGCTTACATGATGGCAGGAGGAAGTTGTCCTCGGCAAGGTCACTCTCTCTCTCTCTACGTAAACATGGGCGAGCGTCCAACACACACACACACACACACACACACACACACACACACAGTGGTGGAGGCTGACTCCATACACAGTTTCAAGTGTAGATATGATAGAGCCCAGTAGGCTCAGAAACCTGTACACCAGTTGATTGATGGTTGAGAGGCGGGACCAAAGAGCTAGAGCTCAACCCCCGCAAGCACAAATAGATGAGTACATACTTACACACATGCGAACACAACCAAGGATGGATTGTTTAATTAACACGGGTGGTACACGCACAAGGGGACACAGGTGGAAGCTGAGTACCCCCAAATGAGCCACAGGGACGTTAGAAAGAACTTTTCCAGTGTCAGAGTAGTTAACAGATGGAATGCATTAGGCAGTGATGTGGTGGAGGCTGACTCCATACACAGTTTGAAGTGTAGATATGCTAGAGCCCAATAGGCTCAGGAACCTGTACACCAGTTGATTGACAGTTGAGAGGCGGGACCAAAGAGCCAGAGCTCAACCCCCGCAAGCACAACTAGGTGAGTATATACACACACACACTCACGCACAGTGTGGTAGACGGAACAAGCTAAGTGAGATGACGGTCGAGGCCAAGACCGTCAGTAGTTTCAAAGCGTTATATGACAAAGAGTGCTGGGAAGACGGGACACCACGAGCGTAGCTCTCATCCTGTAACTACACTTAGGTAATTACATGCACACATACAATAACATATAATTCTAAATAAAACTAACAAAATAAACAAACCATATTCTGATGAAGCAATAGAACACACAGAACAACCTTTGTGTAATTATCTGATTACATTTTTGTAATCAACTAAAATTATTGACCTAAGAAGCCACAAGGTAGACGCAAGTTGTCTATTATTCAAATGTACGAGGCTGAGGGAGTGTGTACTCACCTATTTGTGCTTGTGGGGGTTGAGCTTTGGCTCTTTGGTCCCGCCTCTCAACTGTCAATCAACTGGTGTACAGGTTCCTGAGCCTACTGGGCTCTATCATATCTACATTTAAAACTGTGTATGGAGTCAGCCTCCACCACATCACTGCCTAATGCATTCCATCCGTTAACTACTCTGACACTAAAAAAGTTCCTTCTAACGTCTCTGTGGCTCATGTGTGTGTGGGGGGGGGGGGGAGACATTTCACCACCTTTGCAGAGATCATCGGTGATTGATCTGTAAATTGTAAAATAAAATCTTTACCTCAGTAGATGCCAGAAGTGTAGATGAGGGAAGTAGACTAACACAAAAGGTAGATGACTGAAATTCATACGAACCTGGTATACAAAGAGAGGAATTGAAGGTGTATAGGTGAGAGAAGAGTTTAAGAAACGTTATGAGAGAGAGAGAAAAAACTGATATTTTGTGTAATGAAAGTAAAAAATGAAAGATATGAGATGAGGAAGAAAATGAATGCAAAAGATAACATACAGAAAGTATTAGTGTGATCCTGTGGTCCTGGGTTCGATCCCAGGCGGCGGCGAGAAACAATGGGCAGAGTTTCTTTCACCCTATGCCCCTGTTACCTAGAAGTAAAATAGGTACCTGGGTGTTAGTCAGCTGTCACGGGCTGCTTCCTGGGGGTGGATGCCTGGTCGAGGACCGGGCCGCGGGGACACTAAAAGCCCCGAAATCATCTCAAGATAACCTCAAGAACCGAATATAATTAATACAGTAAAAACAAGAAACTCAAGTTGAAAATCACAAATAATTATCAAACGAAGAACTTATACAAATATAAACATTAAAGAAAACGAAGTTAATGCAGATTTCAAAGTAGCAAAACTTGAATTACAATTAAAGTGATTAATAATAAAAATAAAAATCCTCGAATAGTCGAAATTCTGCCAAACAGAAACGGAAGAACAATTAAGAGTTGGTGGTGGTGAAGATATATGAGGACGGAGGGCAGGAACCGGGGGCCAACCACTAGCACCATCGGGGATCGAACGCAGACTTGCAATAAGCGAGGTCGTCGCTGAACCGACCAGTCCATGGCCTACCAGGAGCTGGTTAACCAGACCATGACCCATAGCTGATGGCCAGAACCAAGTCAAGGGTCACAGTGGCCATTGTGTGGTACTCGTTCGATACTCAAATATAACATTTCTTGTAGATTTCGACCCTCTGTCTAATATATTATTTACACCCTAATAGAATAACACTTTTTGGGATATTTTTCCTTCGGGAGTTGAGTAGGAATATCGATATCTTCCTTGTGTTCTGTGTGTTATCATGACGGAATCTGTCTTCTGTTTATTAGACAGGTGGTGGACTGTATTCGCCTAGTTGTGCTTGCGGGGGTTGAGCTCTGGCTCTTTGGTCCCGCCTCTCAACTGTCAGTCAACAGGTGTACAGGTTCCTGAGCCTACTGGGCTCTATCATATCTACACTTGAAACTGTGTATGGAGTCAGCCTCCACCACATCACTGCCTAGTGCATTCCATTTACTAACTACTCTGACACTGAAAACAACATCTTTCTAATGTCTCTATGGCTCATTTGGGCACTGTTTGTTGCCCTGAATGCCAGTGGTGGAGGGAGGTAATCGTCCCCAGTGCCAGTGGTGGTCGGTGCATCATTAATTTACCAAGACACGAAGGTCTGCTGCATTATTGGTGCAAGTTATCATGAAGCTTACGTCTTGCATAACAATAACTGCAACACGCGCACCAACATCATTTTCTTCTTCCTCTCGTCCTCGACTCAAGTCCATTCCATCCAGCGGTCGACCCCACAGACGCATTCGTCAATTTTAACATGCTGTTCATTGAAAACGGGAATTTTCTGAAATATAAATTAATATTATAATAGCATATTGTGCATGTATATGCATAGGTTAGGTGTTTAGGTTCTGTTGGCGATTATTTGTAGTACGTGGGTGAAGCATTGATAGCGTTGTGACTCGAACATAAGTCGTCAGTGAAGCACTTGTTCCGGAAGTGTTCGAACGTCAGCAGTTGTGAGTCGTGTGTATATCTTTTTCATTCTTAAACAGCTGGGGGTTTGGCGAGTGGATGGATTAACTTTTGGGTCTTTGTTTGGAGGACGGGCTGGCGTCAAGTATGTGCCAGAAGCAGTTACTCAAGCACTTACGAACCTGAGGCCAGATTCACGAAGCAGTTATGCAAGCACTTACGAACCTGTACATCTTTTCTCAATCTTTGGCGGCTTTGTTTACAATTATTAAACAGTTAATGAGCTCCGAAGCACCAGGAGGCTGTTTATAACAATAACAACAGTTGATTGGCAAGTTTTCATGCTTGTAAACTGTTTAATAAATGTAACAAAAGCCGTCAAAGATTGAGGAAAGATGTACACGTTCGTAAGTGCTTTCGTGAATCTGGCCCCTTGTGTTTTACAAGGTCGGCGTTCGATCCCCGACGTTGCAAGTTGTTGGACAGCATTTACTTATTGTCCTCGTATCCCAGCTCACTTGTTTGGCGCCTTCTCATCATAATTGATCTTATTAAATTTCTTTATTTCATACTAATGATTTTACACAATGAAAGCACTTTCATTTCGTGTTCCACACTTCTTGAGGTTATCTTGATGATTTCGGGGCTTTAGTGTCCCCGCGGCCCGGTCCTCGACCAGGCCTCCACCCCCAGGAAGCGGCCCGTGACAGCTGACTAACACCCAGGTACCTATTTTACTGCTAGGTAACAGGAGCATAGGGTGAAAGAAACTCTGCCCATTGTTTCTCGCCGGCGCCTGGGATCGACCCCGGGACCACAGGACCACAAGTACAGCGTGCTGTCCGCTCGGCACTTAGTGAAGTTTACGACACAGTTCAAAGGGTTTAACAGGGCTGAAAGAGACGGAAATAAACAGGAGGGGAAGGAGGTGAGAGAGGGGGAAGGGGAAGTAATTAAGAGCGACTAAGAAAGATGACAAACACGCTTTCAAACAATTATGTAATCATTAAAGATCTTTGAATGGTAAGATCGAGCCGAGATAGAGCGTTGGAGGTCAACCCTCCCCCTTGTTCACCTTAATGAGAAGCGTTCCTCGTTCTACTGTAATGTGGGGTCAGTGTAGCGGGGGTCTGAAGCCCCACCGGTGTTGGGGGGGCCGGTGTAGGTGTGTGGGGGTCCGGTGTAGGTGTGGAGGGGTCCGGTTTAGGACTCCCACAGGTATAGGTGTCCGGTTTGGTTATCCACTGTGGGGTGTAGCATTTTATTATTTCTTTCACTGTTAGGTAAGTACACCCTACCTACCCCCCCCTGGTCTGTCATGTGGGGTGTTGAAGACCCCCACATGGACCCCAAACCCCACCCCAACCCGCCACCCACGGCAACTAAGGGGGTAGAGGTGTTGTGGTCAAGTGGTCCTGCTCTGTGGACTCTTAATGCCCACAAATCACTTAGGTCCAGGAGCCTGTACACCAGTTAAGTTGCGGAACCAAAGAGCCGAAACTCAACCCCCCGCAAACACAACTAGGTGAAGGGAATGGTCAGGAGAAAGCACCAAGCCATTACGACTATATAGCACTGGGAAGGGGTCAGGATAAGGATTTGGGATGGGACGGAGGGAAGGAATGGTCCTCAACCACTTATGGACGGTCGGGGATTGAACCTTGGGGATTGAACCTCGGGGATTGGCAAGGTGACTGTAGAACCACTGGTGTCCAACGCCATATTCAGTCCTGAATAACCTCAGAAGTGTCCTTCGTCGCAAGCTTTACATACAGTGTTGTGAACACTTCAAAACCTTGAGAGACCATTGGCACACACACACACTCAAGCGGCTTGTATATAGCTGGCTTAAGCCAGGTGTGTCGAAGGAAGGGCTAGAGATGAGGGAAGGAAAGCTATTCTTAAAGTCGAAATTGTAATGACTTTATCAGACTATATCGATTTAGGGCAAAAATCTAATGAGGTCAACCTGATCAACCAGGCTGTGACTCATACCTCAGGCTGCGAGCAGCCGCGTCCAACAGCCTGGTTGACTAGTCAAGCAACGAGGAGGCCTGGTCGACGACCGGGCCGCGGGGTCGCTGAGCCCCGAAATCACCTCAAGGTAACCTCAAGGTTATTACGCTAAGTCGTAGTATATTGGGAACTTAATTAGATCTTTTTCAATTAGCCTTCAATTACTTCACTCGTATGAACGGGTTCAGAGTTAGTATCCTACAAAGTGAAGGGACGACGACGTTTCGGTCCGTCCTGGACCATTCTCAAGTCGATTGTCTTGAAACTCGTTTCCAGATGACCAAGGAGGATATCATTAGACCTCGTGAAGCACACAGCAACGACACCTCAGTGACCCTGTTTCTCACTTGACGCTCGTGTGTCAGGGTATCTAAGCTCTTACTCGCAATGAAATAAATGAAAATCATTTTGAGGCTTCGAATCACCAGATCGAGTCGCTCCGTTGTCTCGAAATTATTGTCAAAGCCTCATAGTCGTGTCCAAAAATGTTTCCAGCGTTACAGCATTCTCACTAGTGGCTACTATGTCTGTAATATTAGTACAGTGAACGGGCGAACTGTATTGGGTTTGAACAGCCGACAGTGGCGTGATTTCTCCCTGTGTCTCGTACGATACTGTAATGTGTCCGAGTAGTGATATGTATGTGTCCCAGTAGTGTTATGTAGGGCCTACAATCATGTGTGTAGCACCAACATAGGTGACGAGGTAAGTGATTGCTGGGCATTCTTGTTGCGTCTTTTTAATGCGGGAAGAATTGCCTAGTTGCCCTTGTCTGAAGCTATGATTACACGGTCTCTCACTACCATTGTCTTCCTGGGTATCCCTCACCATCTTCCCGACCTCCTGTCTGCTGCTGTCTTCCTCCTGTCTTCCTCCTGTCTGCTCCTCTCCTCCCTCCAGCTCATTGGTTAAGAAAAAACAAAACAATTATGCATATTATTTGTATATTTCACTGAAGCTTTCAATTTGCACCCTTGTGTACTCCCTGCGTACAAGACTTTGCGAGTGAGGATGGGTTGACGGCTGTCAGCTCTGTGTGTCTTGTCAAGGCTGTCAGGCGTTGATGTAAGCGCTCTCTCGTCCTCTTTCGTCAAGGCTGTCATGTCTGTTTTTCGTGCCAAGAGTGTCAGTTTGTTTACATCCAGTTGATCAGGCAGTGATAAGTCACGCTGTTTACAATCACGGGGGTGATTGTGTGATTGTGGACGCCTTTTGTAGCCCAGGAAAACCCCCTTACTCATTACTCGACGCCTTGTGTTGCTCGGGAAATCTCCTTACTCAGTACTCGACGCGCCTTGTGCTGCTCAGGAACTCTTTACATGTGGCTGAATGAGAGTGTGTGAGGGGGGGGGGGGTGAGAGTGCGTGAGGGGGGGGGGTGAGAGTGCGTGAGGGGGGGGGTGAGAGTGCGTGAGGGGGGGGTGAGAGTGCATGGAGGTGAGAATGAGTGTGTGTGTTGAGCTTGTGCAAATTTGGGTGAAACTGGTGAAAATGAGGAAGCGATATATGACATTGTCTTGGGTTAGACGACTTGGTAGTGCTTCCCTGGAGGTCAGCTCCCAGTCAATCCTCCATTCCCCCCCCCCCCCCCCCGTCACCAGGAGACGGGTTCCGTCAATGCAGCATCCCGTGAACATATAAAATATTTTATTTTATAAAATATGATAAAATCATTTTGGGCCATTGAGGTGACTCGAACCGGCGTTCAGGTGATTCCCAGGCCTTAACCCTCTCGGAGTGTAGTCGAGCGTGACGCAAATTCTTGCTTAGGCACCGGTTCAGGAGCTCCAAACCCTCCAAGTGAATTCAGCAGAGTTCCGGATTACAAGGAATAATTCATTGTCGTTGGACAGGTAGCCATCCTGACTCCTTGTCCTGCCATTTTCCCCTCCCCTTCCCTTCTTCTCTCACTTCTCTCCCCCCCTCCCCTCCAACCCCTACCTAGCAGTGCCTCACCAATCCCTCCCCTCTCCCCCCCGCGCCGGCTTAACCCAAGAAGGATTTGCGACGTCAACAAAGAGGATGATTGGAAGCGACCAGCCGCTCTGTAGTGCAATGGTGGTCGAGTCTCAGTCCAACTTGCCCTTCTGACTGACTGCTGCTCTTCATCCTGTTGCTTGACGTCTCGCCACAGTCATCACCTCACAGCATAATGACACCTTTGCCTGGCTTCACCTCTGTATATTAAGTGGAGGAAAAAAGGAAAAAGTAATCCCAATATTCAGTGATTTTCAATTTGGATTTGTGTGCGTTTGGCAGTCAAAGACTCCAGTGGACGATTTAAAATCAAAATAGAGGAGAAATTCAAAGCAAAGGCGTTGAGCATGTCAAATATAATGTCAAACTCACCCTGTGGGGACCACGTGTGGGGTTCAGCACCTGGTTATGGCAACGATGACAATGGCAATCAGGCAGAGGACGACCCAGAAGCCCAGGAGATTTTGTCTATACTTCAGGTGCGTCTCTGACACGTTCCGTGATCTTCTCAACTGTAGTGGTTAGTGTGGTGGTGGTCAGCAGTACTGAGACACGGTCGTACACAGGCTATGGTAATGACTGAAGCTTTTCACCTCCGTGTGGGTTAAAGAAATTTGTCGGTAGTTAGTGAAGAATGTTAATTGGTTAGTTAAATGAACTGTGGGGGTCCACCACCGCCCACGAGAAGGGTATGGGGGTCCACCACCGCTCACGGGATGGGTATGGGGTCCACCACCGCTCACGGGATGGGTATGGGGTCCACCACCACCCACGGGATGGGTATGGGGGTCCACCACCGCCCACGGGATGGGTATGGGGGTCCACCACCGCCCACGGGATGGGTATGGGGGTCCACCACCGCCCACGGGATGGGTATGGGGGTCCACCACCGCCCACGGGATGGGTATGGGGGTCCACCACCGCCCACAGGATGGGCACGGGGGTACATAATAACTAACCTCATAACTATAACAGACCAAGAATACCCTCCAACTTGACCTTTGAGTTAAGTTCACCTCAGGCAGAAAAAAAGGCTTCCCAGAACGAGGATTTAACCACCTTGACTTGAACACGACTTGTAATCTCCTACCTTCAGCTGACATCATTATTTACTCAGAATATTAGGTAATATGCATAGTTTGTTATATATATTATATACATATATAATATATATACCTCATTCTTTTATGTGTATATCTCGATAAACGTATTTAAATTTTCAACATTGATATCGACAGTAGTTGTTCAAGATTCGCTACTTGGAACAAAATGTTCCAAGTAACACGGGCTAAGGTGAGCCCGTAGTATAGACAGTCACAATACCGGGGCTGAAAATTAAGACACCCAACCCACAGGTCTGAATAATGAGGAGAGTGAAGACGTTTCGGTCCTTCTTGGACTATTATCAAGTCATGGCTCGAAACGAACCGAAACGTTTCGAAACGGATCGAAACGGACGTATTATTTTGATTTTGACATTAGTGGGTCGTTTGAGTCAATATTGAAACCGTATATTCGACGGTGAATAATTGAAATATAGCGCAGGAACGCATGCGCACTCGTAAGTGCAACCCCCCCTCCTATTAGATATAGATAAATGGGCCTACAGTGTTCAGGTCATGGACAAATGGGACAGTTTAGATAACGACGTAACACTAACTCTTATACGGTAAAAATGTTAAGTAAACATATTGTAATGTTTACATAACAAAAATGTAATTTTAATGTAAATATGATCAGAAAAATGTGGGAGCAGAGACTCAACCCTTCAAGCGCGGGACTCGTAATTCTGTGGCACGGGTTCGATTCCCGCACCAGGCAGAAACCAATGGGCAAAAGTTTCTTTAACCCTGAATGCCCTTGTTACCTAGCAGTAAATAGGTACCTGGGAGTTAGTCAGCTGTTACGGGCTGCTTCCTGGTGTGTGTGGGGGGGGGGGGGAAATAGTAGTAACAGTAGTAACAGTTGATTGACAGTTGAGAGGCGGGCCGAAAGAGCAGAGCTCAACCCCGCAAGTACAACTAAGAGAATACACACGTGTGTGTGTGTGTGTGTGTGTGTGTGTGTGTGTGTGTGTGTGTGTATGGTGCTTGAGTGCCTGTCAAGGCAAGTGTGGTGGTGCTTGAGTGCCTGTCAAGGTAAGTGTGGTGGTGCTTGATTGCCTGTCAAGGCATCTGTGGTGCTGGCAAGTAATTCATACCAGGCGCCACGTGTGGTGTTTGAGTAAGGACACGTGTAGTACTGAATCAGTTTTGGCGCGAAGATGAAAACAATAACACAGGAGCACATTGTTCGAAACCTGTTGTTTGGCGACGGCTTGCACTAGCCTCGCCCAGGCTCCAGTAATATAACAATTACCAAACAAAACCCAGAGACTAAAAATCTAGTACAGTAGATGTAAACAAAACCAGAGAACGCAGATTGAAGTAAACAAAGATTATGCAACTATAATAAAAGACGAAATTGAATAAAGGAATTCGAAATGACAGGAAAAGAAAACGGATAACGGAGCCTATCATATTTACGAATTAAGACAAAGTTTTAATGAAAAAACTTGAATTATTATTTGTCGGAGGAAGAGGAGGGGGAGTGCATAGCCAGTTTGCCTTTGGTGGTATACTGCGTGCTGTGCGAGTGAGTATACTAGCCGGTATATCACATGTTGAGTATACCACTAAGGATATACTGCTGAGTATACTGTTATTGAGCGTGTTGAGGGGGCCTGGGCCAGTGGTGGAGTGTGGCTGCGTGATAAGGTTTCTCTGAAGCCATGGCGGGATGTAGTCTTCCAGGAGTTATATTCTTGCCACAAATTCTTACAAAGGAGTAAAGTGTTCCATATGTATATAAACACGCATTGAGGCTTTGTGAAACATTTGAGAAAATAATGTATTATGATAATTTACTTTTAATAGTGAGGAGAGAGAGAGAGAGAAAAAATGGTTTAATTATTTGATGACGTCGTGAAGACTGTATACTGCAGTGAGCCTACGTCATTAGCTGCAGTCGACCAGTTACACAGATGGCGCCGGTGGCTGTGTAGCTAGCACGCTGGACACGTAATCCTGTGGCCCGGGTTCGATTCCAGGCGCCGGCGAGAAGCAATGGGCAGAGTTTCTTTTACCCTAATGCCCCCCTGTTACCTAGCAGTAAATAGGTACCTGGGTGTTAGTCAGCTGTCACGGGCTGCTTCCTGGGGGTGAAGGCCTGGTCGAGGACCGGGCCGCGGGGACACTAAAGCCCCAAAATCATCTCAAGATGAGAATGTTGTGGATGGTTAGCCATCACCCACCAGTTCGCCTTGCAACACGACCCTTCAATAGGTTTACAACCAGGTCCCTAATTATTACTGGGTGAAGAGGATCTAACAAGGAATGGTGCTCAATCAATCCTCACTAGTCAGGGCTCTCTCGACCCCAGACAAAGTGGCCGGCAAGGCTAAGGGCACGTTTGCCACCACTACGCCACACGGAATTCGATTGTTATCTCAGATAAACATCTTCATCCATTTTAAGATGCTCCTCAGTTGCCACCATTCTTCTCTTGAAACATCAGAAAGTACAAGTGTAAGAAAGTACTTAAGGTCTACCAAACAGCTCGCTGCTTGTTAGCCCCTGTATGTGTCTTGACCTTTAATTATGCTCAAATGGTCGAATTAAGATGTTTATCAACATAATTAGATCGTTAGGGATAAATGGGAGTAATGAGTGAGTGTGTGTGTGTGTACTCACCTAGTTGTGCTTGCGGGGGTTGAGCTCTGGCTCTCTGGTCCCACCTTTCAACGGTCAATCAACTAATGTACAGGTTCCTGAGCCTACTGGGCTCTATCATATCTACACTTAAAGCTGTGTATAGTCAGCCTGCACCTCTGTGTGTATATATATATATGTGTGTGTGTGTGTAGGGATGCTTAGCTCGTGCACAAGCACTGGAGAACATTTGGGGTAAGGTTACCAGCACTCATTAGCATGGTGTGTGGGTACGCGGGAGAAACTCGCTTTTTGATTCAATAATTTCAAGGGGAAGAGAAACTATGCATGCACGAGAAATATTTGTATTTGTCCTACCACAGACGCGGCCATACATCTATACAACGTAAATACAGTATCCTGTTGTAGTTGATTTAGGAGCAACGATGATAGTGGGATCAGATACTCCTCACAGTATCTGGTCGTCCCTATAGACAAGATAGTCTTAGAGGGGATACAGCAGCATATAGTGAGAACTCCACCACGGGTGATTATACAATTCTAACAGCCATACTATATATACATTTCCATTTGTCCCACATAGACTGTATTACAGACATTCGGTCTCCTAGGGGAGCCGGTCGGCCGAGCGGAGAGCACACTGGACTTGTGATCCTGTGGTCCTGGGTTCGATTCCAGGCGCCGGCGAGAAACAATGGACAGAGTTTCTTTCACCCTATGCCCCTGTTACCTAGCAGTAAAATAGGTACCTGGGTGTTAGTCAGCTGTCACGGGCTGCTTCCTGGGGGTGGAGGCCTGGTCGAGGACCGGGCCGCGGGGACACTAAAAGCCCCGAAATCATCTCAAGATAACCTCATGATTGGGTCACTAATGTCCATTCTGAAGCACATACACGGTTCATGGCTATTTAACGTTCATAGTTCCTATAGGAAAATTCCTTTTATAAGTTCCTATTATATAGGAACGTATCAACCCAATCAGATGGGTTGATCTTGGGTGTCATCTTGACCGTCTTCGGTGTCATCTTGACCGTCTTGGCCGAGTCATTACACCAACACTTGCCACCAGTTGTTAACCTTGACGGAACACCTTGTTAAACCTCCTCATAATATTTCTTTAAACAAGGACACAATTATGAAGATTTGAGTGCTTTTGGTTATTTTCTATATATATATTTTTTGTTTACTGTAGCCAATGATTTTTTCTGATGGATATATATATATATATATATATATATATATATATATATATATATATATATATATATATATATATATATATATATACTAATTGTTAAACAGTATATATAAATAGCTTTATATATATATGTAAGCCCCCACCGACTCAAGGTCAAAATTCAAACCACGTACTGCCAGTAGAATTAAAATATGTGTAACTGCGGTGAAGTTGTGTTTATTGAAAGTTGTATACAATATTTATACAGTATTATACACCACAAACTACAAGGTCCGCAGATACAACGTGTGATTAAGAAGTAAATAATGTGAGTACAAATATTTGTGCCAAACCTCCCCTCAGGAAGTAGCGTCTTGTTTAAGTAAAAAATTAACTTCATTTAATTAAAAAATGTAAACTTGAAAGAGCAAGTCATATTGGTGACGGAGACTAATACCAACCCACACGGAACGTAACCAGACGTTGTTGTTAAAGATTCGCTACTTGGAACAAAGTTCCAACAAAGTTCCAAGTAGCACGGGCTATGGTGAGCCCGTATAGTGCCTTTAACGTGAGGTAAAGGGTTACTTAACCCTTGTACCAGGTGTAGGGGTGTTATATGACACTAAACCCCATGTTAATTTTCTCCCTTCTGTATTCCTTGAAAATGTGTTTGAAAAAACGAATGAGTTCGGAAGAGAATTAAGAGTTTCTTAACCATTCAGCTGCGCAGCGAGTTAAAAGTACTACATTTAAGTGTGATTAAAAGTAATTAATAAATCTATTGGGAAAAATGGCATATATGTGACTGAAGCAATGTAAGGGTTTACTGTGTAAAATATTTCAAGATTTAATCATGGCAGTTGATTGTACTAATTCCTACAGGTGGAGGAATGTATCTCTTCCACGCTTGATGGTTGTATTTTGTTTATGCTGGCCTAAGGATTGTATTTTATCCTGCCTGTCGACTGTATTGTATTAGGCTGGCCTGGCGATTGTATTGTTTGCCTGGCGATTCTATTTTGGGATGCACGTGTTTTCGTAGCCTAGGCTTAGGAGATGCACGTGTCCTAGCCTAGAGCCTAGGAGACGCACGTGTCCTCCTAGCCTAGGCCCTAGGGAATGCACGTATCACCTAGCCTAGGCCCTAGGGAATGCACGTATCGCCTAGCCAAGTGGCTGTATATTTGCAACCTTGACAGACTGGTCGTATGTCTAGCTGTGAAGGATGAATACGATCCGATTAGTTGCCCTTGGTGTGACGTAGGCAGGACTGGTGTGTGTGTGTGTGTGTGTGCGTGCGTGTGTGTGTGTGTGTTCCTGTTTAATACACATTAAGTACGCAGCTGGGGCCCCTAATACTTCAATATCAAAGACAGTATATTCTCAGAAGGGATTCCGGAAAGCATTTAACAAAATAATAAATATAAAATAATTATCTTATCGCTCCATTGCCCTCCCGGAGACTTCTTTCGACTTAGCATTGTCTTCACACAGCTATTAGCGAAACCTGTACATCTTTCCTCAATCATGACGTCTTTTATTGACATTTATTAAACAGTATATGAAGTCCAGAGCGCCACGAAGGAATTTATTACAATAATAACCTTGGGAAGATTCTAAGCTCCGAACTGTTTAATAAATGTAACTAAGATGAGGGAAAGATGTACCAGTTTCGTAAATGGTTACTTAAACGTTTGGTAAATTGTGGAGTTGTTCAAGAGCACTCGACTCATTATTTTTAACCTTTCTGATTAATGTCAGGAATTGATATTTAGAGACTCCAATCTTTCACGTGGTTATATGTGGGTATTTTTTTTTTGTGTGGGGGTGTGGGGGGGGGGGCATCTGTTATAGGTGTGTGGGGGTGTGGGGAAGAAGGTGTAGCCAGCACGTCAAGATGAGTATAGTGACCTTGGAAGTATTATCATGCAGGGTGTGAACCCATATGGTGACTCCTTGTATCAGATAGTTCCTGCCTCATCAGGAAGAGGGCAGCACACTAGCTCCCCTCTCTCCCCCTCCCCCCATCCCCCTTATCACACGCAACGTTATTATAACCATTTTTACCTCGTTACAATGTTGTAACAACTTTTAAAAGCGAGTTGTAGTTATGTTGTGTGCGCTGGAGGCGTTCTGTTGGGGGGGGGGGGGAAAGAGGCGCCGGTCGCATGCCCTCATTTGGTGCCCGGCCGCTGCGTGGGGTGGACGTATGCTACGCGCTCTCTACCTAAAGAGCGTATATACACAAGTTACAGCCCCGCTCCTGTGCCGGGTAATTCCACTAGGGGCTCACCATAGCCCGTGCTACTTGCAACTTTTGCTTCCCAGTAACTGAATCTTAAAACATCTTGAAAACACTGACAGCATTCTCGGTCATGCACATTTTATCTACACGTCACTAGAGACCTTATGTAGCAAGATGAACCCAGCGGGCAGTCACGGGGGAGACATCTCCCGTCACGCAGGGTGCAGTCGCACCTCCACAGATCTTCAGTATCAGCTATTGATACTGGTAATGGCTCAAAAGGGCCACCACTTACGGGCTATTCATGCCCGTGCCACTTTTTGGGTGGCTTAATCTTCTTCAATCATCAATCAGCGGGCAGTGCCACAAAGGAGTAGTTTAAAATGAGAATTATAACCTTTAGCTTACGAGATCCTTATTGGGAGCATCCATGAATGGCCTGGTTGCTTGGACAACAATTTCGCTAAGTGTGTGTGAGGGTATTTTACGAAATTGTGTGGTGGTGGGATTCCAATTTGAGACCTTTGACCTTAGCACCCATTAATCGCTAGCAATAATAACTACCCACAAATTGGCCTTATCTCAGTCCGGCTGTGCACTGAATCGTAATTAAATTAACTGACTGTGTCCAAGGGCATCAACCAAGTGGATTACAATGACCAAGATTAACAGTGCATTATATATAATAGTGCAAAATGATGACAAAAATGGGGAAGTAACAACTAATACCCAAATGTCATGAGTATTTCAACACATTGTAACAATGTCTCGGCACATTGTAACAATGTCTCGGCACATTGTAACAATGTCTCGGCACATTGTAACAATGTCTCGGCACATTGTAACACTGTCTCGGCACATTGTAACAATGTCTCGGCACATTGTAACAATGTCTCGGCACATTGTAACACTGTCTCGGCACATTGTAACAATGTCTCGGCACATTGTAACACTGTCTCGGCACATTGTAACAATGTCTCGGCACATTGTAACAATGTCTCGGCACATTGTAACACTGTCTCGGCACATTGTAACAATGTCTCGGCACATTGTAACACTGTCTCGGCACATTGTAACAATGTCTCGGCACATTGTAACACTGTCTCGGCACATTGTAACAATGTCTCGGCACATTGTAACAATGTCTCGGCACATTGTAACACTGTCTCGGCACATTGTAACAATGTCTCGGAACATTGTAACACTGTCTCGGCACATTGTAACAATGTCTCGGCACATTGTAACAATGTCTCGGCACATTGTAACGCAGAATAAGAGAACACCCATAATTAGATAATTAAGAACTTCCACCTAATCTTTGCCTAAACTATAATCAGACAAAAACACTTTATATTAACAAATTAATAATAAGATACACACTATAAATATACATATGTGTATGGAGACACATAGGTTACACTCGTGGAATACTTGACCATCTAAGAAATACCTTTAAGAAATGAAAGTGTTTCTTAACACATTAACAAGAGCCATTGAGACACGAATGACCACTCGCAATGGGCCAGCACGACCAGTAGGTCGTCTTAACGACTCTATACAGACACACTAACCCCTACGTAGCCTATTAATAATCACCTACCACCATCTGCATGCATAAAATATATTCCTACCCTTTTAAAAATTTGCATATTAAATTATTAATAATAATATATTATTAATAATTGGGGAACATTTATGCGCTAAGCTTTTCGTAAAGTCATGATTTTACATGTACATGAATCGGTAAAAAATTTTTGCCTTTGCTTCTGATTGATTTAAAGTTATAGCTTTAATCATAGGCTGTTTTGCAGGAATATATATATATATATATATATATATATATATATATATAGATATATCTCCGTCCTACACCACCTCACCCTCGATAGACATTCCGCCTTTTCTCTCTCCCTTCATGTCTATTTTACATCATATTCATGGTTGCACCTTGACCTTCCTGTACCTATCCCACCTCACCTTCTACCCTCCCATCCCTACCACCTCTCTATCCCTTGGTACACGCAAATGTCTTCTCCTATTCCACCTTCCAATCCCCTAACCCTACTCTCCAAGCTCCTTTATCTCGCATTTTTTCCTGTTTCTCTTAAATTCCCCTTTTGCTAGGTTTGTTTGTTCTATTTTCCCCTCGTTTATCACCCCCTTTTCTCTTTTCTCCCCTCGTCTATCACCTCTTCCCCACGCCGGGTTATTACTCCCGGGTCCGCGAGCTACAGGGACGGTAATTATTTGCTTTAGTAGCAAATGACGTGATGAGTTGAGGTAACTTGTCCACGCTACGAGCCGCGGCTGTGTTGTGAAGCTGGTCCTTGTTGCTTCTAGGTCACCACTATGGTCGTCCTTGGTGCTTCAAGGTCACTAGTATGGTCGTTCTCGTTGGTTCAAGGTCACCACGTATGGTCGTCCTTGCTGCTTCAAGGTCACCACCTATGGTCGTTCCTGCTGCTCCAAGGTCACCATTATGGTCGTTCCTGCTGCTCCAAGGTCACCACTATGGTCGTCCTTGCTGCTCCAAGGTCACCACTATGGTCGTCCTTGCTGCTCCAAGGTCACCGCTATGGTCGTCCTTGCTGCTCCAAGGTCACCATTATGGTCGTCCTTGCTGCTCCAAGGTCACCATTATGGTCGTCCTTGCTGCTCCAAGGTCACCACTATGGTCGTTCCTGCTGCTCCAAGGTCACCACTATGGTCGTCCTTGCTGCTCCAAGGTCACCACTATGGTCGTGACGAGCTTGAATAGTTTTTAAATTTGAAGTCTTTTTGCGTATCGACGGACGTATGCATCTAGAGAGAGAGAGAGACAGACAGATGCTCATGAGTAATGCGTAGAAATGAAGCTGCTTATACGCCATGAACGCACCTCAGAAGCGCTCAAAATATAGCGTCTTAAGTGTTAAGACAATTGACTTTTCCACCCCTCTGGGTGGCGGTCACAGGGACTAGAGTAGAGCGTTCCGGCGCCGTGGGTGAAGCATGTAAGGGGGGCGGGTCTCCCCTCTCAGGCAGTCCGCACATTCAGTGAGTGTTGGACCGGGTGAGGGGAAGGTTCAGAGGAAGAGCTGCCACACGCCTGGCTGAGGGGACGCACCTTAGGCTATAAGGAGAGAGAGAAAGCACCGAACGGATGCACCTTAGGCTATAAGGTGCTTCCCGTCATCTACCTTTCCTTGCCTAGTGGAGACTCTAAGTGTCTCTAGTGTCGTGTCTACTGTGAAAGTCTATAGCCAGTGACGTATTCATCTATCAGTGAACTTCGTGAAATTACAGGACTCTCTAGTGAAATACCGCAGAATCACTTGGAAATTCCACAAAATAGAATCCATCTGCAGCATTACGGAAAATAAGAAGTGATTTTTATTATTTAACTCGTAAGCTTAAACGGGGTGTTAAACGTGTGAGGGAATAAGCTTAAAACGCGGTACTGTCTGGCGTGTGTGTAGCAGTGTTGAGACATTTAATCCATGATGTTGTACCGACAATGAATATGTTAGAGAATTGTGCAATACCGTCTTCAAAGACGAGTATAAGGAGAGGAGACGCAAGCAGCAGACAGATGATACAGGAGACGGGGAGTTCGATAAAGGAACCAGAGAGAGAGAGAGAGAGAGAGAGAGAGAGAGAGAGAGAGAGAGAGAGAGAGAGGAGGTTATAAAAGAACCAATATGACAGGCGACTATACAGGCTAGGAAAATTGGAAGACTTAGACGGTAATAGACAGAAGAACAGGGAACAATGAATAGCAGTAACGAGTGAATAAGGAGCGTTGCAGGAGGAATTAAAGAGTACACTAAGAGAAAGAGATAGGGGGCATAACACAAAAGAAGGACAGGACCCGTAGGAAAGAGGTCAGAAAAACTGAAACCTGAAACTGAGAGACAGAATGGTATCCTTCCTGCGAGTGGAGACGAACTAGGACACCTGCTGGATGTGACGGGAAGATGGGAGAGGAGGTCCTAGAGTGTGGGAGAGCAGGAGGTCCTAGAGTGTGGGAGAGCAGGAGGTCCTAGAGTGTGGGAGAGCAGGAGGTCCTAGAGTGTGGGAGAGCAGGAGGTTCTAGAGTGTGGGAGAGCAGGAGGTCCTAGAGTGTGGGAGAGCAGGAGGTCCTAGAGTGTGGGAGAGCAGGAGGTCCTAGAGTGTGGGAGAGCAGGAGGTCCTAGAGTGTGGGAGAGCAGGAGATCCTAGAGTGTGGGAGAGCAGGAGGTCCTAGAGTGTGGGAGAGCAGGAGGTCCTAGAGTGTGGGAGGGGGAAGATAAGATGCATCAGGGGGGGGTGACTGCGGCGCCAGTAACCCGAGGACAAACAAAACAATAAAAGCAAAAATTCGAACTCAATACTCAACTGAACATCATAACACCCTCTCAAATGGTCTATAAATTAAGGAACCATACACTAGAATTGTCTTCAGAGCTGTAACCACCACATGCCTTGTTAGGAATACATTGTAGCGTTGTTTACGTCGGGTAACTAACTACCCTAACTGTTGCATAATGATATGCAGCAAATGTACTAATGGTTTAGTGGATTTTTGGTATATAGTGCCCAGAGGTGGTTGTTACTGCCATTTAAATTGAGTAGATGCTGTGTGTGTGTGTGTATGTGTAATTACCTAAGTGTAGTTACAGGATAAGAGCTATGCTCGTGGTGTCCCGTCTTCCCAGCACTCTTTGTCATATAACGCTTTGAAACTACTGACGGTCTTGGCCTCCACCACCTTCTCACTTAGCTTGTTCCAACCCTCTACCACTCTGCCAAAAAAAAAACTTTCTAATATTTTGTGTGTGTGTGTGTGTGTGTGTGTGTGTGTGTGTGTGTGTGTGTGTGTGTGTGTGTGGTTGTGTACTCACCTAGTTCTCACCTAGTCGTGCTTGCGGGGGTTGAGCTCTGGCTCTTTGATCCCGCCTCTCAATAACGCTTTGGTTGTTGTGTGTGTGTGTGTGTAGAGACAAGAGAAAAGTAGGCTAAGAGGTGAGAGGGAAAGGAATATGCATGTATCGTGAGAGAGCACATACAAACACACACACACACACACAGAAGAAAGGGTGAACCTAACAAGCGATAACTTAAGAACCAGAACAGCCACTTAGACAAAACAACGTCTCAACACCAGACTGTCAACACTACATAATGGTGACATCAATAATGGAACAAAGCAACCATTTTCCAGTATCAAATTGCCAAATTGCCTCTACCATTAGCTGTGTTCATAGCCACGTTCCGCATATCCGTGACTGAACATATTATTCACGAAATAACATTTTAGACATTGGCATCACATTGAGCACTTGATTGGTGGTGGTGGCAGTTTGTGTTGTTAGATAAATGGTGTAGTTCGTTATTGTCCCAGCGGATGTAAGAGTCATTAATACTGGTATTCCGCCTAAGTAAAGCAGAGACAAGACGTAAGGAACAGTTAGTGGGAGCCGGTCGGCCGAGCGGACAGCACGCTGGACTTGTGATCCTGTGTTCAATCCCAGGCGCCGGCGAGAAACATTTGGCAGAGTTTTCACCCTATGTCCCTGTTACCTAGCAGTAAAATAGGTACCTGGGTGTTAGTCAGCTGTCTCGGGCTGCTTCCAGGGGGTGGAGGCCTGGTCGAGGACCGGGCCGCGGGGACACTAAAAGCCCCGAAATCATCTCAAGATAACCTCAAGATAAGATAGTGGGTCAGCCAGCGGCTGAGGACCCGCGCAGGAATATTTTTACAAAATCAAAAAACAAAGCTAGTCCCCCACCGCTGTGTATGGTCCTACATTAGTGGCTCACACCGTTATTGTCCTACATTAACGGCCCCCACCGTTGTGTAACCCTGCATTAGTGCCCCCTACCACTATGTAAACAGTTCTCCCCCCTTTGCTTGTGTCAGGTACAGAAAGGTTGGGCGCCTAGCGGTCGATCACAGGAAGGTCCGCCACAGCCCAGGACCCGTATAGATAACCACAGTCACTCAGCCCCTGACGCACGGCCGTGCGCAGGAACGCATGACTGACGTACACACACCTTTCACTCTGGTGGCCGGAAACCATAGATACCATGGAAGTAAAGGATCGAAACCTGTGAATGACGCAATGTCCCGAAGCTGAACACAAGTCGTCATAGTGTTTCGGGCTAAATATATCTTGATCGCTTGTGCATCGTTTCGAAGAGAATTTTATATAATGATTAAATCAGCCTGATTGATTTATATAGACGTTTGCTGGGACTGGTGAGAATTCTCCCAAGTCGGTTAAATGGGTGTAGCCTCGTAAGTGTCGATTTTGGTTACTTTAAACCACTTTATTTTTAACGAAAGGGAAATGGAGATATTAGGCTTCACCGTTTGTGAAGCCTATTTGAGGTAACCGGATTGTATTCGGTCGAACAGCGCTTTTCACATTGTTCAATTTTGTGGACAATTTTGTCTACAAAAAATTGGATTGTTTCCCCCAAAAAATGGGTTGTTCCAATTTTTGTGGAACAGGGCCATTGTGTTGACAATTTTCAGAGAGCTTGATAAGCAGAAGTATTTTCAAACTGGCCAATCAAGCAATGTTTCTGATAAATTTAGATAAAAACATTTATTTTGGACTAAAATAGTTTGAGGCTATAAAAGCTGTGGCTTTTGAGGCTGTGTCTAAGGCTATAGTAGAATAATAGAAAAATAGGTAATTGAGAATTATGTAGTTCGTTTATTTGTTAGAATTTCTTTGATCGAGATATTTATAAGAGTGATATTTATATCTCTATTTCGAGATATAAAGCTCGGGCTCTATATCTCGGGCTCGAACTGCCGGTTCGAGCCCGAGCTCGATTGGGGTCGAACCCAATTGGGCTTTAATGGGCTCGAGAAGCCGGAAATTTCAGTTCACAGATTCATTTGTGATCCAATTGTATTTCGTGTTCCATGTATGTCCTTTAGCGTGTATAGTGTATGCCTCAACATACACGCCTTGTCACTGGATCTCTGTATGGCGTCACCATACAGGAACATCCTGTTTGCTAAAAAGGTTCGCTTCTTGGTCCAGTTAACTAGTCAAACGCCTTCCAGCGAATGTCTTTATCAGCCAACAACGTCGCGTATTCGTTTGAAAATTGGCCTTTGTCAAAGCTCTTGTGATGTAGGTCACAGCCCAAAATATTTTAGATACATTGTTAAGGTTTAGCGGCCTGGCTGAGACTCTTGTTGCTTGTATTGGCTCGGCTTGCCTCGTTGTGCTGTTAGTTTTGGCTCGGGTGTGTGTGTATGGGTTTAATCAGGTAGTCGGGTAATTATGAACTTGATCCGGGGGGGGAGGGAGGGAGAGAGAAACGGAGAGAGAGAGAGAGAGAGAGAGAGAAAGACGGAGAGAGAGGGGGGGGTGAGAGAGAGAGAGAGAGAATTCAAGTGAAACTCAAATACATTTAAAAGAAACAAAATACATATATATATAGACATATTTCATACCAGTTTTCCCCCTTGGAAAAAGTAATTTTATTAGAAAGTAACACAAGTGCAGCGGAACTTCATTCTTTAATATTTTTAAAGTGTTTAAGTCTGGGTCATCATCATCTGGGCGATGGACAGACAGATGCAGCCAATTAAGTTTGACTAAAAACTAGTTTTACTAAAACTAAGAAAGAGAAAAACTAAAAGAATAATTCAAGATCCAGTTGATATGCCAAGAATCATTGTAGGGGTCCTGTTGGTAACATGTTAAGTGGTATTCGTTTAACTTGTGCCAACCCTGACCCAACCATGTTACGCGTGTACCCCATAAGAATCTGGGTGCAAAGTTGGGTTACGTAGCCTGAAGTATATGGCCTCCATCCTCGAACAGTCAAACATATCCACGTATAAATACATATATTTGTTTCCTTTGTGGGTGGGGGGAAATTTAATTGTAAGTTTCTTCGTATGCGGATGATGCGTCACAATAACGTGGCTGAAATATGTTGACCAGACCACACACTAGAAAGTGAAGGGACGACAACGTTTCGGTCCGTCCTGGACCATTCTCAAGTCGATGGAGTCCGTCCAGGACGGACCGAAACGTCGTAGTCCCTTCACTTTTCTAGTGTGTGGTCTGGTCAACAAATTTCTTCGTATTTACATTTCTTGTTGAAGCGAACACTAGCGGTTACCATGCATTGATTCCAGGGGTCAAGGTCCCTGCGCTGGAGCCTTGTATTGTTATATTCTGACTTTGAGTGCAGTTGAAAAGTAGGCAAACTCCGATCAATATTCCAGGCGAGAATGCTTGGGTACTTTGAAGAGTAAGATCATTGTGAGTAAGATCATTGTAAGTAAGATCATTGTAAGATCATCTCTTGATCTGAAGGTTCTCATAATTCATGATGCTGAGTTTGCTTTATGTTTGGTAACGTTTGGGGAGGTTTAGTTGCTTGTGGAGCTCTGTGTTTCGTATATTCTGAATCTAGTTTAAGTTCGTTTTTTCCCATATTAAGTAGTTGGATTATATCACTATTAGATGTGCGTTGACCAGTGGGAGACTTTGGTATCTGTTTATAGCCTCTATAACAGAAATACATTCATGATTTTATTACAGTGAACTTAGTAATTTGTTGTATTTTCTTCATTAATATAATATGTAATGTTTGGTTTACAGCAGTGGAAGTTTACATTTGAGTGTTTCCCAGTATTCTAAAGTGTGCTTAAACGGATTTCTGTCCAGTCGGACCATTGGTCACAATATAAGTGTTGTCATATATGACGTGATGGTTTACACTTGGTCTACAAGGGTGTAGTGTCCTCTACAGTATACTCCAACTTCAGGTTCAAAATGTTACTGTGGGAGACCCGTAATAGTGCCGGTGATTCAAGATGATCGTCTGGTGTGAGTCTGTCCAGTTAACCGACCATAGAGAACTGTGACCAACAGCTGTAATATATACACGTCAAAATGGGCTGATTATTATATTAAAGGATTTTGGACAAGTAGCTGGGCGGGTATTCCTAGTCCAGAATATGGAAGACATGAGGTTTCCGTGGCAGATATTAGCGCCTCTAGTGGAAGCTAGAGGATGGTAGAGAGAGAGGAAGAGCCTCGTTCCATCGACATGAGCTCCGTCAGTATCTACAAGAGCATGTCAGAGAGGAGGCTCTTGTGCTAACCTTGCGGCTTAGAGGCAGCGTTCTCAGCGTCCTGGCATGGCTCTGGTGGTGCTGACGAGGCCGCCCTCCAAGCAACAGTTCACGCCCAAGAAGAAGGCGCAGCAGGAACTGGACAAGGGTAAGGTCATGAAGCCACAAGAGGAGGAGAGCACGGTGGGCTCAGCGCTGATGGAGGTCACCCTCAAGATGCTGACCCTTGGACCTCGGGGTCACCCTGCCTTCACCGCCTCGCCCTCACGACGCAAAAAGGTACAGGTAACGAAGGGAATTATCAGGGCGGGAAAGCGCCGAGCCATTGCGACTATATAGCACTGGGAAGGGGTCAGGATTAGGATTTGGGATGGGACGGAGGGAAGGAATGGTGTCCCAGCCACCTGGATGGTCAGGGATTGAACGCCGACTTGCGTGAAGATATACAGATAACGAAGATAATAGTGTCTATTATTTAAAGAATTTATTATAATACCTCAACTGTTTGTTATTTGTGTCATATGTGTCCATGGAAATATATTGGTGTTCATTACTTTCCAAAGCTGAATTTTTGAATTTTGAATTTTTGAATTTTTGAATTTAACGGTAAAAGCTTCGTTGGCCAAGTGTTGTTTATACAGAAATTCTTGTTTATTTCCGCGAGTTGAACAGAAAAACAAATACGCGTTGCCAAGACCTTTATTAATGCTTAATTTAGAATTTATCAAACCACATTTATTTATTATTTATTTTTATTTATTTATTTATGCATATACAAGAAGGTACATTGAGATTGTGAGGATACATAATATGGTAATTACAATTTTGTAAAGCCACTAGTACGCGCAGCGTTTCGGGCAGAATATATTTCTTATATGTAGCCTAATCTAATGGGTGCATTCATCACCCCCCCCCCCCGCCACCATCCCCCCAACAACCCCCACCCCCTCCCACCACCCTCCACAACCCCCCATGACCCCCCCCCCTCACCCCCGGAAAAAAATCGTTGCCAGAGACTGACGTACTGCAGTATGACGATTGAATTTTACACTTATTATTATGATATTATGCAGAAACTGTCTATATGAATAATAATTTTTGCAGATCGCAGTTAACTTGATTTAACTGGAGGAGGTTAAGTTATTTATCTTACATGAGTTGAGCTTAAGCTCAACTCCCTGTAAGCACACTTGTGTTAGCTGATGAGTGCTCTTATTGAATTATTTTATCTGTATTTTCTCTTTCGCAGGTGAGTGGGGGTGTTTAGCGAGCAGTCTGGTAAGTGTCCGGTGACTGGCGCTGTTGTGTGAGGCATTATATGGTGGGTGTCCGGTGACTGGCGCTGTTGCGTGAGGCATTATATGGTGGGTGTCCGGTGTCTGGCGCTGTTGTGTGAGGCATTATATGGTGGGTGTCCGGTGACTGGCACTGTTGTGTGAGGCATTATATGGTGGGTGTCCGGTGACTGGCGCTGTTGTGTGAGGCATTATATGGTGGGTGTCCGGTGTCTGGCGCTGTTGTGTGTGGCATTATATGGTGGGTGTCCGGTGACTGGCGCTGTTGTGTGTGGCATTATATGGTGGGTGTCCGGTGTCTGGCGCTGTTGTGTGTGGCATTATATGGTGGGTGTCCGGTGCAATTGAGAAAGATTCCGACCTGTTTACATTCACCTCTGCCGTCATTCAGACATCTGGGCATCACTAGTATGAGTCTGTTCACCCCAATAGTATAAATATAGACTATCGGTGACTCGAACAGGGCGTCCAAATGACTAGCTTCGAATCACAGCAGTGTGTGCATTTACAAAATTTAAGATAAAATAATTTTGTTTTTATATGGAAGTGTGTGTGTGTGTATTCACCTAGTTGTATTCACCTAGTTGTGTTTGCGGGGGTTGAGTTTTGCTTTTTCGGCCCACCTCTCAACTGTCAATCAACTGTGTGTGTGGGGGGGGCCGAGGGAGCCGGTGGCTGAGCGGACAGAACACTGGACGCATGATCCTGTGATCCCGTGTTCGATCCCGGGCGCCGACGAGAAACAATGGCCAGAGTTTCTTTCACCCTGATGCTCCCCTGTTACCACGCAATAAATAGATACCTAGGAGTTATAGTCAGCTGTCACGGGCTGCTTCCTGGGGGTGGAGCCCTGGTCGAGGACCGGGCCGCGGGGGGCACTAAGCCCCGAAATTATCTCAAGATAGCCTCAAGATAGAGGGAGGAATTTCCTGGTGCCAGGGAGGAGGAAGGAGAAGGTACTGAGGGTAGAGATGACCTCGTCTGGGAACCAGTATCTGTCAGCTGGCCTCTAGGAACTGCTACTGATGACACAGCGGCAACGTGCCTGTGTGATATCCTATTATAGTCGTGATGTTCTATTATAGTCGGTGTGATATCTTATTATAGTCGGTGTGATATCCTATTATAGTCGGTGTGATATTCTATTATAGTCGTGATATCTTATTATAGCCGGTGTGATATCTTATTATAGTCGTGATATTCTATTATAGTCGGTGTGATATTCTATTATAGTCGGTGTGATATTCTATTATAGTCGTGATATCCTATTATAGTCGGTGTGATGTCCTATTATAGTCAGGGGGGGGGGGACCCAGGATATTAACCCACGACTCATGTCTACCTCCGGGGGTACCTGTGTTAATTACTAGGTGAACAGGTGCATCAGATGAAAGGAAAAATATACCCTCAACTATCGCTATCCTGCATGACTCGAACCCGGGACCTATCGGTGGTGTATTGACTACGGATTTCCAATACGGCGTGTCCAAAATTTTTGTATATACAAAGTTCATTTTTGTATGGAACGTAAATATAACATTACACGTATACATTACATTACATTGACATTAACATTACACGTAAATATAACATATAACAAATATAACATTATTACATTACATTAAAAATATATGCAGGCGATGAGTCACAATTACGTGGCTGAAGTACAATCGACTTGAGAATGGTCCAGGACGGACCGAAACGTCGTCGTCCCTTCAATTTCTAGTGTGTGGTCTGGTCAACATTAAAAAGGGTATTAAATTATTAAAAGGTATTAAAAGGGCATTAAAAAGTTACATAACACGTAAAGTCATTGACAAAAGTGGTATGACTCTGTCATTCCTGAGAGAGCACAGGTGTTTGAAGTCATGATTACAGGTAAACTTAGGATGATTTGACATATATTTAGTTTTTTTGAAGAGATGATGAGCAATTTTGAGACATAATTCTTCTTGGTATTTGTAAGACATTTTTTTTTTTGCTTTTTTTCGTGGATGATGGCTTTTGAAGGTGGTTAGGTTGTTAGGGCTTAGCTCAACAAGTGTGGGTACTAACTGGGTATTATGTGGTGGTGCTTGTCATGGTGAGTTACGGTGATGTTGTCAAGGGTTAGTCATGAGGTACGGTGACAGTGTCAAGCGTTAGTCATGAGTTACGGTGATGTTGTCAAGTGTCAGTCATGAGGTACGGTGACGTGTCAAACAATCTATCGATCCGATGTCTATTACATCTCCCGATAATTTATCCTATAAATTAACTGTTTTTCCAAAATAGTGATTAAAGTGTCACTCTCCAGGGCGGGAGTGTGCCCTTGGGGTACCATGGGTGCCCACAGGTGCCCCCAGGTGGTCCTAGATGCCCACAGGTGGTCCTAGATGCCCATAGGTGATCTAGGTTAGGGATAGGTGCCTAGTCAATTCTCTCTGGCTAGGATACGAACCCAGACTGAATCGGTCGCTAAGCGCGGAATGGCTATTACCACTATGCCAACCATCAACAGTTTCCTAACTCCCAAGTATCTATTACTGTGATCAGAGACATCAGGTGAAAGCAAACGAGCACAATCGTCTCCATCCCGGAAATCGAACCCCGGGATCCTCGTGTGTGTGTAAGCCGAGGATGTAACCCACTTCGCTACGGCACCCACGAATAGCAATTTTGTACAACTCGATTTTTATATTTACAACCACTAATCAATAACATTTATATTTGATTTTATAAGTGACTTGAGAACACCTAACCTACGCCTCTCATAATATTCCCATATTGTAATTATATTTGAGAGAAATTTTAAAAACAAAAAACGTTAGAGATGAATCCGTCTTGGAGTCGGCCGCTCAGGCTCCTACACGAACGCAGCGCCGAGGAAGGACACGTTGTCAGTTGACCGTCGACCTTCACCGCAGTAGGACCTGCTCTGGGTCCCCAAGTGAAAGCTGCTGGATATGTATACATCAGGGGCCAGATTGACGAAGAAGTTACGCAAGCATTTACGAACCTGGGGCCAGCTTCACGAAGCACTTACGAACCTGGGGCCAGATTCACGAAGCAGTTACGCAAGCATTTACGAACCTGGGGCCAGTTTCACGAAGAAGTTACGCACACACTTACGAACCTGGGGCCAGATTCACGAAGCAGCTACGCGAGCACTTACGAACCTGGGGCCAGATTCACGAAGCAGTTACGGAAACACTTACGAATCTGGGGCCAGATTCACGAAGCAGTTACGCAAACACTTACGAACCTGGGGCCAGATTCACGAAGCAGTTGCGCGAGCACTTACGAACCTGTCCATCTTTTCTCAATCTTTGGCGGCCTTGTTTACAATTATTAAACAGTTAATGAGCTCCGAAGCACCAGGAGGCTGTTTATAACAATAACAACAGTTGATTGGCAAGTTTTCATGCTTGTAAACTGTTTGACGGCTTTGGTTACATTTATTAAACAGTTTACAAGCATGAAAACTTGCCAATCAACTGTTGTTATTGTTATAAACAGCCTCCTGGTGCTTCGGAGCTCATTAACTGTTTAATAATTGTAAACAAAGCCGCCAAAGATTGAGAAAAGATAGACAGGTTCGTAAGTGCTTGCGTAACTGCTTCGTGAATCTGACCTCAGGCCGCTTATGCCTATAAGAACGATTTTCTCGCTATATGGGTCGTTTCACTGTACCCCGGCTGTATTTTGAAGGGCTTGCTAACTACCCCTGGAGTAGTTAGCTGATTCAGCGAGGGAATATTGACATGTTTGACGGTGTCACGGTCAAACAGGTTCTATTGAGGACGAGGTTGGCAAATATTCTTACGTCCACACACACCACTTGAACTGGTTGTTAGACCTTCGGGCTTGTTAACTGTAGGATCGTTATTCGATCTTCGAGGGTACAATTCCTTGGGCGCCATTCCTTGTCCTCGTGTCCCAGCTCCTTGTCCTCGTGTCCCAGCTCCTTGTCCTCGTGTCTCAGCTCCTTGTCCTCGTGTCCCAGCTCCTTGTCCTCGTGTCCCAGCTCCTTGTCCTCGTGTCCCAGCTCCTTGTCCTCGTGTCCCAGCTCCTTGTCCTCGTGTCCCAGCTCCTTGTCCTCATATCCCAGCTCCTTGTCCTCGTATCCCAGCTCCTGGTCCCCATGTCTCTTCCAAATGTTGTAAAACCATACTGGCTTAGTAATCTTTCCTGATAACAGCCTCGCGATGATGTGATGACCATTCTTAAACGATCTAAGAGAAGCAGGCGATGAGTCACAGTGGCTGAAGTATGTTGACCAGACCACACACTAGAAGGTGAAGGGACGACGACGTTTCGGTCCGTCCTGGACCATTCTCAAGTCGATTGCGATCAAGTCGAAGATGTGGGCGGGTCGCCCCCCTGTTCTAGTCTTGAGGGAGGGTGATTAATGTTGTAAAATACATTATAATTTATAACAACACAACATGCGGATGTATAATGTTGTCAATTAACACAATTATGGTTGAGAGGCGACTATGATGTAGGGTTGTGAAGGTCGACAGGAGAGTGGACCTGGAATCTAGTCCTGTGTACTTCCCCTTCCTTGTGTGTGTGTGTCTGAACACGGACAAGGTCGCCGTTCGAATCCCCCCCTCTCACACTCCCCTCCCCCTCCTCCTGGCAATGTTCCTGGGTCCAGATTCACGAAGCAGTTACGCAAGCACTTACGAACCTGTCCATCTTTTCCTAATCTTTGGCGGCTTTGTTTACAATTATTAAACAGTTAATGAGTTCCGAAGCACCAGGAGGCTGTTTATAACAATAACAACAGTTGATTGGCAAGTTTTCATGCTTGTAAACTGTTTAATAAATGTAAACAAAGCCGTCAAAGATTGAGGAAAGATGTACACGTTCGTAAGTGCTTGCGTAACTGCTTCGTGAATCTGACCTTAGGTTTGTATATAGAAGAATGGCCCAATCAGGGATATCATAGATACCTGGATCATCATACATACCTGGAGCACCGTAGATGGTGGGTGTATCGCCACACCTCTATAGAGAGAGGTGTACCAGAGAGGACATGATCACGGCATACAAAATACTGAGCGGAGAAAGATAAGGAAGAAACAATGCCAGATTGTTCACGGTTGGTGAACAGTTAGCGTGCACTGTAGGTCACAAGTGATCACCAGGTACAAGAGGTCAGACTGTGACCTCTTAAGACACTATCCGGACAGGTTGGTAAGGGGTCAGTCAAGACTGTCAACCTGTCAACTAATAGATCCAGACCAAATATCTACGTTTTCTATGCATGGGACTCGATAGGTTAAGTGGGTTGTCTGGGTTTGCACGTTGTTGGTTAGGTGTAAACAAAACAGTCCTAAAATAGCATGTCTTTTATATTTTTAACGTCTACAAGGAACAGCAGGCAACAGCAGGCAACAGGTGCAGGGAACAGCAGGCAACAGGTGCAGGGAACAGCAGGCAACAGGTGCAGGGAACAGCAGGCAACAGCAGGCAACAGCAGGCAACAGGTGCAGGGAACAGCAGGCAACAGGTGCAGGGAACAGCAGGCAACAGGTGCAGGGAACAGCAGGCAACAGGTGCAGGGAACAGCAGGCAACAGGTGCAGGGAACAGCAGGCAACAGGTGCAGGGAACAGCAGGCAACAGGTGCAGGCAACAGCAGGCAACAGGTGCAGGGAACAGCAGGCAACAGGTGCAGGGAACAGCAGGCAACAGGTGCAGGGAACAGCAGGCAACAGCAGGCAACAGGTGCAGGGAACAGCAGGCAACAGGTGCAGGGAACAGCAGGCAACAGGTGCAGGGAACAGCAGGCAACAGGTGCAGGGAACAGCAGGCAACAGGTGCAGGGAACAGCAGGCAACAGGTGCAGGGAACAGCAGGCAACAGGTGCAGGGAACAGCAGGCAACAGGTGCAGGGAACAGCAGGCAACAGGTGCAGGGAACAGCAGGCAACAGGTGCAGGGAACAGCAGGCAACAGGTGCAGGGAACAGCAGGCAACAGGTGCAGGGAACAGCAGGCAACAGGTGCAGGGAACAGCAGGCAACAGGTGCAGGGAACAGCAGGCAACAGGTGCAGGGAACAGCAGGCAACAGGTGCAGGGAACAGCAGGCAACAGGTGCAGGGAACAGCAGGCAACAGGTGCAGGGAACAGCAGGCAACAGGTGCAGGGAACAGCAGGCAACAGGTGCAGGGAACAGCAGGCAACAGGTGCAGGGAACAGCAGGCAACAGGTGCAGGGAACAGCAGGCAACAGGTGCAGGGAACAGCAGGCAACAGCAGGCAACAGGTGCAGGGAACAGCAGGCAACAGGTGCAGGGAACAGCAGGCAACAGGTGCAGGGAACAGCAGGCAACAGGTGCAGGGAACAGCAGGCAACAGGTGCAGGGAACAGCAGGCAACAACTGAAGGGGCGGTGTTCTCCCTAGAAAGATATATGAACAAGCGAGCATCAAGTTACATCAGACTTCCAGTAAGACATGTCACTCTGCACCAGAATTCACCCACCAAACATTTACGAAACCTCTACATCTGTCCTTAACGATAGCGGCTTTTGTAGGACTTGTAAATACCTCATGCCTCCTTGGTTCCGCCATGGGTGGAGTCCTCTGAATAATACATGGATTGCAAGAAAGAAATCTTTAAATCTGTTCAGGCCTCGTAGCTTCAAGGAAGTCTCACGAAAGCAAAATGCATTTTCTACGAAGAATGTGATGCCTTAACATCCTCCTCGTCATCTCCGGAGCTCCAGGGAGACCTTGACCCGCAGGCGTATACCACGTGAGGTATACTTAGTATACTCTTGTTGGTCTACATTCAGTCTCTAAGACATGTCGACGCTCCGGCCATCAGTAATACATGATGTCACGGCTTGTATGGTCACACACACACCTGTCAGGCCAGATGTGTAGCCAGAGGTCTTATAGCCACCCACGCCGCCCACACACACACATGGCCGCCTGTGTTATACATGCCGCCCACGCCCGCCCACGGGCCATTCTCTGAGGGCCTCGGGTGTGGTGCAGTGCATGTGTCTGGTAGACGTTTCTGGGTCACTGTGATCTCCAGTCATTGATTTTACATGTAATGTCCCCCAGTACACAACTGACTCCCCCAGCAGCACACACCTGACTCCCCCAGCACACACACACACACCTGACTCCCAGCACACACATCAGGGGGCCAGATTCACGAAGCAGTTACGCTAGCACTTACGGACGTGTACATCCTTCCTCAATCTTTGACGGCTTTGGTTACATTTATTAAACAGTTTACAAGCATGAAAACTTGCCAATCAGCTGTTGTTATTGTTATAAACAGCCTCCTGGTGCTTCGGAGCTCATTAACTGTTTAATAATTGTAAACAAAGCCGCCAAAGATTGAGGAAAGACGTACACGTTCGTAAGTGCTTGCGTAACTGCTTCGTGAATCTGGCCCCTTATGTGTGTAGTGTTGAAAAGTTCCTCATATAGGTAGAGTTCTCTCTCATCGTCCCTGTTGCAACTCTGCTTTTCAACGGGGTTATTTTGCACTTCCTGCCATGCCTCCTGGTCTCTTGTGGGGTTAATTCCGTGAGAAGGGTTCGAACCTGGCCACTAATATTTCCCCAAATGTCAATAATTATATATATCCATGTCAGCCACTTCTCCAATGTGCCAAGTCGATGATTTACCAAGAAACTTCACAGCTACAAGGTTGTTATTGTTATAAACAAACTCGTATAGTGATTCGGAGCTCTTGAAAATGTTTAATTCAAGTAAAGAAAGCTCTCGTGATTGAGGAAAGATGCACAGGTTTCGTAAATGAACTGTTTAAATGCTTTGGACCATTCTCAACCTTCAGTAAAGAAACAGTCGAAAAGTCGACTGTTTCAGGATATTGAGACACTGGCCTCCTCCCCCAGGCACACACACTAGGCCAGGGACGAGCGTTCGAGTCCATTGCATTGCTACTAATACTTCCTCCCTGATATACGTCTTCGTGAGGATACTGAGCTGTAGGATAGCTAGGATAACAGGCTGTAGGATAGCTGGGATAACAGGACTGGGATAACAAGGATAGGATGGAGGAAAGGACTGGTCTCTAACCACCTCCCAGGAAACCCAACTACCATTTTTTTAATAAATTAAATTGTAATAAGTTAAATTAACATTGTACTCGAGTTGTTTAAAGTGTGTGTGGGACCCTCGGGGATCGAGCTCAGAGCCGCAAGATCGTCGCTCTACCGACCACTCCAAGTGACTGGTCAATAATATAAAAGTTTTTTTTGCTAATTACGAACTTCTGATGAGTTGAAGGTGGAGATTTAATATATTGGAACTCTGATGTTCTAATTTCTATCTTCGAATTGGGCACCAAATTTCAAGTCTGAAATAGGGAAGAATTGGCCACGGAGTGTGTGTGTGGCCACGGAGGGGGTGTGTGGCCACGGAGTGTGTGTGTGGCCACGGAGTGTGTGTGTGGCCACGGAGTGTGTGTGTGTGGCCACGGAGAGTGTGGAGGTTGGAGGTGTGCCAAGGAAAGTCTGGCCCGCTGCCAGAGAGGGTGTCTAAGATGCCTTGTCTGGAATAATGCTACGGATTCGGGGCTGTGTCCAAGGGGGCTGTCTCCAAGGGTGCTGTGTCCAAAGGTGTTGTGTCCAAAGGTGCTGAGTCCAAGGGGTGGGGAGGAGGGGTGCATTTAGGTGTAGACTATCGACCTATATGTGTGACGATCCTCACAGACTCTAGCTCCTGTCCTACGGCTTTTGCGGTACTCCATTCGTATATACACAGGTATTGTGAGGGCATGTGTGTTCCAAGATCCCTTATTTAGCAGCGCCTTACACGCGTTAATTCGTATTTTTAACGAGACCATTCCGTCAAATTGGCGGTGTCTTAGTAACAGTTAAATCACCGGAATATTGGCGATTTAGGGGGGTTTATGTCGGTGTGTTTCTGGTAAGGCGAAATCATTGTGGTTTTTACGGAGCGTCGTTAGTGAGAACGGCTGGAAATGGACGTTATGTCACTTTTAGTCAGCATGGCATGGTGTCGACAGCCAGGGTCCCTGGCATGGTGTCGACAGCCAGGGTGCCTGGCATGGTGTCGACAGCCAGGGTGCCTGGCATGGTGTCGACAGCCAGGGTGCCTGGCATGGTGTCGACAGCCAGGGTGCCTGGCATGGTGTCGACAGCCAGGGTGCCTGGCATGGTGTCGACAGCCGTGGTGTGGGGACCCGTGTAACACCGACAAACACATCGACGGTGCCAAAGCCGATCACAGAGCGATTATTGCTATGGTCTCCTGTGTCCGTTTCCAAGAGAGCCGCTCTTGTCCGGGTCACTCACTCTTCACCTGTCGAGGAGGACTTAGCAGTGCCAGTCATGTTGAAAGAGCAGCTTTAATGCCACAGACAATTGCTCATAAATGCTTAACCGTGACAAAATTTGCATTCCTGAAGTGCAACATAGGCTGAAAAAAAAAAGTTCCAAATGTAAAGCCTCGACCAGGAGACCAGGTAGAGGACCGGGCCGCGGGGACGCTAAGCCCCGAAATCATCTCAAGATAAGCATTGTCCTACAAAGAACGTCGCTTTTCGCACGTATGCGTCACCTAAAGCCAAAAAAACGTCGTACTAGAAAATGGAAGCGGCTGGCGAAAGTGACGTACTGTCCCGTTTTCTGTAGTGGGTCCTCTGGTAGGTTAGGAGAGACTACTTTAAATTGACCGTTTTCTTGACGATAGGAAACCTTAGGAAGACGGGCTGAATGTTGACAGCTGTCTGTCAACTTGTACATAGTGTTTCTCTAGCATTAGTTCTGTCAGCACGCCTGACAGCGCTTGGCCAGTCGACGACACGGGTGATACCACTCCCCCAGAGTGGAGTGTGATGTTTGGGCTGCTCACACTATCAGCTGTCAGCGTTGGAGAGCGGCCGTCAGCGTTGGAGAGCGGCCGTCAGCGTTTGAGAGCGGCTGTCAGCGTTTGAGAGCGGCTGTCAGCGTTTGAGAGCGGCTGTCAGCGTTTGAGAGCGGCTGTCAGCGTTGGAGAGCGGCTGTCAGCGTTGAAGAGCGGCTGTCAGCGTTTGAGAGCGGCTGTCAGCGTTGGAGAGCGGCTGGAAACTAGAATATCTGACTTTGATGCCCCTCGAGTTATCAAGGCTATCAGACGCCTCGTATTCCTACTGCTTCTTCACCTCCATCTCCACCCACACTGATGACAGTCCATACTGTAAGGTATAACTAGAGAAAGAGACAGGGATAGAGGGGATAGAGAGACAGCTAGACAGAGAGAGGCAGAGCCAGAGAGGGGGACAGAGAAAGCACTAGCGAGAGAATTGCAAGATTCCATCCCCTTCAGTGTAGCCACGTCAGAGAGAGAGGGTCTGATGGTGAGATATTCACAGCCCCGGACCACCTCCACCACCATCCCAGGGGCCAGGGTAAGCCTGACTAAGGCTTGTCTTTCACAGTAGGCTGTCGGGTACTTGGTGAAGAGTTCCTGTCATCCTATTGACCGTGGGGCTTCATCAACGCCCCACTCCCCGCCCCCAATGATAACCTAGGTTAACAGTTATCTTGATCCCAGGATCAATATAACCTCCCTGAGGAAATCTTACTTGCGTCTTGGGTCTGAGACACGAGGATGATAGATAATGCTGAACTTAAGTGGCTTCTTATATGGCTTCAAGAAATATATTTTGCTGGTTTGAGCTGAGTTCCCCTCCTAAGATGAATCAAATATTAGTCACGTTATTGATTTGATTGATAAATGAAGATTAAGCCACCCAAGTGGCATGGGCATGAATAACCCGTAATGATATTGTTTGGCCATTTGTAATAATATATATGACTATGGGTTAAGGTGAGGCTTTGTTGATCTTGCCTCCGGGGGGAGCCGGTCGGCCGAGCGGACAGCACGCTGGACTTGTGATTCTGTGGTCCTGGGTTCGATCCCAAGCGCCGGTGAGAAACAATGGGCAGAGTTTCTTTTATCCTATGCCCCTGTTACCTAGCAGTAAAATAGGTACCTGGGTGTTAGTCAGCTGTCACGGGCTGCTTCCTGGGGGTTGAGGCCTGGTCGAGGACCGGGCCGCGGGTACACTAAAAGCCCCGAAACCATCTCAAGATAACCTCAAGATAAGATTGCCATTGGAGCGTCCTTCATGCTTAACCTCTTGCCGTTCCTGTAATCCAGAAACTGCTATGTGGAATACCTATTTCAGAATAGTTTAGTTTAGGCTCCTCTCTTCACGAAGAGGAATACATTTTCTTTAATGATAAATACAGAAATAATTTGTAAATACCGTTGTATTTACAATGTACCATTGTGCTTGCAGATTTATTTCAAAATATTCGACTTGGTATGAATATGTTGATTCTGCAAAAGCATGTATGAGGATGTGAATTATGAGAGGGGTGTTGTACGGGGACATTATATTTAAATAGACTTAAATTGATTTAAATATAATTTAAATAGTATGTTAATGGTGTTCGAGCATGTATGAAAGTGTTCGAGCATGTATGAAAGTGTTCGAGCATGTATGAAAGTGTTCGAACATGTATGAAAGTGTTCGAACATGTATGAAAGTGTTCGAACATGTATGAAAGTGTTCGAACATGTATGAAAGTGTTCGAACATGTATGAAAGTGTTCGAACATGTATGAAAGTTTTCGAGCATGTATGAAAGTGTTAAAACATGTATGAAATCCTCCAAAACTCATGAGGAAGATTAAGACAGAGGAAGATAGTATGAGGCTACAAGATGACCTAGACAAACTGAAGGAATGGTTCAGCAAATGGCTATTAAAGTTCAACCCAGGTAAATGTAAGGTAATGAAACTAGGCGGTGGAAATTAGGAGGCCAGACACAGGATACCGAATGGGAGATGAAGTCCTTCATGAAACGGACAGAGAGAAAGATCTAGGAATTATCACACCAAAGCTGTCTCCTGAAGCCCACATCAAAAGAATAACATCAGCGGCGTATGCGAGGCTGGCTAACATCAGAACTGCCTTCAGGAACCTGTGTAAGGAATCTTTCAGAACCTTGTATACCACATACGTAAGACCAATCCTGGAGTATGCGGCCCCAGCATGGAGCCCGTACCTTATCAAGCACAAGACGAAGCTGGAGAAAGTTCAGAGGTATGCCACAAGGCTAGTCCCAGAACTAAGAGGCATGAGTTACGAGGAAAGGCTGCACCTCACGGCTCTGGAAGATAGAAGAGCTAGGGAAGACATGCTCACCACATAAAATTATCGGGAATTGACAGGGTAGACAAGGATGGATTATTTAACACTGGTGGCACACGAACAAGGGAACACAGGTGGAAGCTGAGTACCCACATGAGCCACAGAGACGTTAGAAATGACCTTTCAGTGTCTGAGTAGTTAGTAAATGGAATACATTAGGCAGTGATGTGGTGGAGGCTGACTCCATACACAGTTTCAAGTGTAGATATGATAGAGCCCAGTAGGCTCGGGAATCTGTACACCAGTTGATTGACAGTTGAGAGGCGGGACCAAAGAGCCAAAACTCAACCCCCGCAAGCACAACTAGGTGAGTACAAGCATACATGAAGAAGCAGCAAGCGGTTCGGACTATCGTCTTAAATTCTGTACCCTGGCTACAGCCTCTTGCTAAAAATAGGACTACTACCCTAGGCCCTGGCCTCATTTTTACCCCCCCCCCCCTCTCCCTCCTGTGTGTGTGTGTGTGTGTGTGTGTGTGTGTGTGTGTGTGTGTGTGTGTGTGTGTGTGTGTGTGTGTGTACTCACCTAGTTGTGTTTGCGGGGGTTGAGCTCTGGCTCTTTGGTCCCGCCTCTCAACTGTCAATCAACAGGTGTACAGGTTCCTGAGCCTACTGGGCTCTTATCATATCTACACTTGAAACTGTGTATGGAGTCAGCCTCCACATATAAATATAATAAAAATAAATATATATATAAATATAAAATATATATATATATATATATATATATATATATATATATATATATATATATATATATATATAATATATATAATATATATATTATAAAAATACAAATTATACCTGAAACCCTCTATAATATTTTGTATTAATACAAAATATTACAAAAGACGAAGTCATTATGATGTACAGCTGTACCGAGATACAGGTCTGGATCTCTCAAACTGTTAGGGCCAGCATGTAAGCTTAAAAATTCATTGACAATTTAAACAAGTAATTACGAAACCTCTACATCTTTCCTCAATCATGGCAGTGTTGTTTATAGTTTTTTAAAGGTTATTGCACTTGTCTGTTCCATAATCTGGGAAAAAACGTAAAATGGAATCGAAAGGAAATTTTATTTTTGTGTTTTGAAGAAGGGCGGGAGTTCTGGGGCCAGATTCACGAAGCAGTTACGCAAGCACTTACGAATCTGTCCATCTTTTCTCAATCTTTGGCGGCTTTGTTTACAATTATTAAACAGTTAATGAGCTCGGAAGCACCAGGAGGCTGTTTATAACAATAACAACAGTTGTTTGGCAAGTTTTCATGCTTGTAAACTGTTTAATAAATGTAACCAAAGCCGTCAAAGATTGAGGAAAGATGGACACGTTCGTAAGTGCTTGTGTAACTGCTTCGTGAATCTGGCCCCAGGAAGAGACCGCGGGCAGTTCTAGAAGGAAGTGTTGGTCAGTTGGTCTAGAGTAAAGAAGTCTGGTGACAGGCTCAGTCACCGTGGTGATAAAACAAGACCAGACAGGTCATGAAGATAATTTACGAGAGGGTCTAGAGCCAAGATAAAGCAGCTCCCCCCACCCCCCCCCTCTCACAGTGCAGTTTCCTTGAGGGTAATTACTTTACCCCCCTCCCCTTCTCCCATCCTCCCCTATTCATCACTATCCTCCTCCCTCCCCCTTGCTCTTCCTCAAGGACTTCCTTCCCTCACTTTCTCTCTCACTTCTTTCTCAACGTCTCTCTTAGATTTATGGTCATTTCAAAAAAACTTTTTTGTGTTGTAACACCACTATAATTGTAAAACCCCTACACACACCCAGTTCACGGTTGAGAGGCGGGACCAAAGAGCCAGAGCTCAACCCCTGCAAGCACAATTAGGTGAGTACCCCCCCCCCCACACCCCCACACACCCCCCCCACACCCCCACATCCACACACAATATAAACATCAAAACACCAGCCAGCCTTCAGCAACTCGTATAGAAACAGCACCGCCAAAACTCCAGGACTTTGTTGACAAATGATATAGTTCCAGAATATCAATTTACTGCGAGAAAGCTGTTAATGCTTAACGGTCTTGTGATACAATGGACGTCTTCTAGTGTAACTACCATCAACCAAATAATCTCTAACCACCACTAACTACACCCCCCCTTAAGCAACGCTGCACCACCACTACCACCACCTCCACCACCTCCACCACTACCACCACCATCACTACCACCATTGCTACACATCACAGCAGACAATAGCACATGTCATGAAACCTTTTGGGACGCCAACATAATTGGATTTTTCAGTGTGGCGTGAAGAGCAGCAGTTATGAGAGTGTCCTGGGAGGAATGTCTCCACACACGCGCGCGCATACACACACACACACACACACACACACACACACACACACACACACACACACACACACACACACACACACACACACACACTTGCGACAATGTTGTCATAACCTTGCCACAACCTTGCCACAATATTGCCACAACTGTACCACAATATTGCCACAACCTTGCCACAATATTGCCACAACCTTGCCACAATATTGCCACAACTGTACCACAATATTGCCACAACCTTGCCACAACCTTGCCACAACCTTGCCACAACCTTCCCACAACCTTGCCACAATATTGCCACAACCTTGCTACAATGTTGCCACAATGTTGCCACAACCTTGCTACAATGTTGCCACAATGTTGCCACAACCTTGCCACAATGTTGCCACAATGTTGCCACAATATAAGCAGAGTCCTATGGGAAACAAAACTTGTCCACGGTGGCCTGGAAGTGAATCATTCTTATATTTCATGGTCAAGTTGTAACTTGCAATTTTCAAGGACATGTTTCAGTCACTTAAGAAAACGTTCAATAGACTCGTGCATCTGAACGTCTAGTGAACGGTCCGTCTAGTGAACGGTCCGTCTAGTGAACGGTCCGTCTAGTGAACGGTCCGTCTAGTGGACTGTCCGTCTCGTGAACGGTCCGTCTAGTGAACGGTCCGTCTAGTGAACGGTCCGTCTAGTGAACGGTCCGTCTAGTGAACGGTCCGTCTAGTGAACGGTCCGTCTAGTGGACGGTCCGTCTAGTGAACGGTCCGTCTCGTGAACGGTCCGTCTCGTGGACGGTCCGTCTAGTGGACGGTCCGTCTCGTGAACGGTCCGTCTAGTGAACGGTCCGTCTAGTGGACGGTCCGTCTAGTGGACGGTCCGTCTAGTGGACGGTCCGTCTAGTGAACGGTCCGTCTAGTGGACGGTCCGTCTCGTGAACGGTCCGTCTAGTGGACGGTCCGTCTAGTGAACGGTCCGTCTAGTGAACGGTCCGTCTAGTGGACGGTCCGTCTAGTGAACGGTCCGTCTCGTGAACGGTCCGTCTCGTGAACGGTCCGTGTAGTGAACGGTCCGTCTCGTGAACGGTCCGTCTAGTGAACGGTCCGTCTAGTGAACGGTCCGTCTCGTGAACGGTCCGTCTAGTGAACGGTCCGTCTCGTGAACGGTCCGTCTCGTGAACGGTCCGTCTCGTGAACGCCCTGAGCTACAATCACACTAGCCACCCCTCACTGCGAACTACAACAGGCAGCTGGATCAGCAGTCCAACATATAAGAATGGTATAAAAGAAATCTTACTAAATATAATTAAAATTATTAACAGTAATTAGAAGCACAGGCGAAATAATGCATTTATCCAAATAAAAATATTACTGCTAATTGACTAGTAAATTGCTAATTACAAATTCCTGAGACGGTCATAATAAGACACAGCTAATGAGCACAATAATTAATAATATTATTTTATTTTTAATATTAATATTAAAATTTAATCGACGACTTTTTTACTTGTAAGAAGGGAGGGAAACTCTCAGGAGAAAAACCAAGCTATTACGACTATATAGCACTGGGAAGGGGTCAGGATAAGGATTAGGGATGGGACGGGGGGAAAGGAATAGTGCCCCAATCATCTAGACGGTCGGGGATTGAACGCCGTAGTAGCTGAATCTATAACAGCAACATCTGTTTGGGTGTGTTCAGCCTTCATGTTGGGCTTAATTACAGCGTGTGGCCCTTCGGAGGGTCGTTAAGGTCATGACCCACACCACTGACCAACCACTATGTATACTCCAACAGGTATACTCCAGCAAGTATACTCCAACAGGTATACTCCAACAGGTATACTCAAGTTCTAAATACACTGAATTGAATTGTAGTCAATACAGTCCTGAAACTACAGTTCAGGACTGTAGTCCATTGTATTATACATCTAGAAGCAGAATACACATCCTTGTGTATTAAATTATCGTTGTCGGAGACAGGAAATGTATGAATATGTATACTTTATACTTGTATAAAGTATACATATCCCCCCCTTCCCACCTTAGGCGAAGTACTACAAGCAGGATACAACCCACAACAGTTGCCTAAACCCCCAGGTACCTATTTACTACTGGGTCAACAGCGGAATTAGGTGACAGGAAACTTGCCCAATCATATCTGTCCCTCCCAAGGAACTGAACCCGGGATTCCTGAGTGTTGTTGTTGGTTGTACATTTGTAAGTTAAAAGTGAATGTTGAATAACTTTTCGAAGAGTACGATCCGGGAGCCGGTCGGCCGAGCGGACAGCACGCTGGATTTTTGATCCCGTGGTCCCGGGTTCGATCCCGGGCGCCGGCGAGAAACAATAGGCAGAGTTTCTTTCACCCTATGCCCCTGTTACCTAGCAGTAAAATAGGTACCTGGGTGTTAGTCAGCTGTCACGGGCTGCTTCCTGGGGGTGGAGGCCTGGTCGAGGACCGGGCCGCGGGGACACTAAAGCCCCGAAATCATCTCAAGATAACCTCAAGATAACCAAGAACTGTTTCATGTGTAAATGTGCTAAGAAAGTGGAGAATGATCACTGCATTGACGACTAATAGCACAAAAGACGGGACTCAAGAGCTAATATTCAACCCTCTAAGGTAAACATATACACCAATTATTACAGGAACCCTGGGTACATCTCCTGTGTCAGGTGAGCACCACGGGCTCACCATAGCCCGTGCTACTTGGAACGTTTTGTTCCAAGTAGCTAAATCTAGAATATGAAAACAGGAACGTGTACATCAAATGGCTGACCGTTCCCTGAAACCTCCTCCCAGCAAGCATAAGAAATATTGCCGGAACAACCGTGGACATTTTCAAGAGGAAACTAGATTTATTCCTCCAAGAAGTGCCGGACCAACCGGGCTGTGGTGGGTATGTGGGCCTGCGGGCTGCTCCAAGCAACAGCCTGGTGGACCAAACTCTCACAAGTCAAGCCTGGCCTCGGGCCGGGCTTGGGGAGTAGAACAACTCCCAGAACCCCATCAACCAGGTATCAACCAGTTTAGATGTGGGTTCAGAGTCGAGGCTCAACCCCAACCTACAAGCATTTGATTACTGAGTTTTGTACGTGGTTTCAGTTTTTCATATTTTTCATTTTTTTCTGTAGCGTTGAAGTGATGATGAGTGATGAGTTGAGGAATAGGAAGTGATGATCACCTAACCATCAGGGCAAAATGCTTGATTCATTCATAATACCCCTGTTACTGACACATAAATGAGCCAATTTCTCTTCCCACAACATTCCTCTCTATACCATTCCTCCCACTAACCACACCCCCACTAACCATAGCCCCCCACTAACCATCCTCCCCCCCCCTCCCACTAACCACACCCCCACTAACTTTAGCCCCCCACTAACCATCCTCCGCCCCCCCTTCCACTAACCACCAAACCATACCCTTCCCATCTGTAGCACCCGCCTCAACGCCCACTCTTCCTGTTCCAGGGCAGTCACTACTCACTGCTCTCTCTTCCGGTCGACTTCCGCTTCATCTGTCCACCCAACCTCTCCTTCTCATCTCCCTCCCCCCCCTCCCCCCCCCTCTCTCTCTCTCTCTCTCTCTCTCTCTCTCTCTCTCTCTCTCTCTCTCTCTCTCTCTCTCTCTCTCTCTCTCTCTCTCTCTCTCTCTCTCTCTCACCTATCAGCACTTCAGTAATCCTCTGTAGTTAAGTGCTCATTAACTGTGCCTTGTTGCCTTGTATACATTATACATTGTATCTCACAGTGCACTGTGCCATAGCATCCCTCTTGAAGTGTTCCCAGTACACACAGCTTCCTACTTCTCTCTTCCCTCTATCTCTTCTTTCATCTCCTTCCTTCGCTACCTTCATTCCATACAAGCTGGTGCACTAATGGGGACGCTAGTGATAACCATGTATATAAAATGAAGCAAGTCGTGAAGATTTCGGGATTTGGGAGTAAATACAAGAGTCTATATCCTGAGCCACACTTCAACATAATCGCATCAGCGTCATCTGCAAAGCTGACAAGCATGCGAGTTGATTTTAAGAGTAGGTAGAAGGCGGCATTCAGGGTACTGTACACAGTTATTATTGGAGTCAACCTCACACACTCCACACCCCCACACACCTCCACACACCTCCACACACCTGCACACACCTCCACACACCTCCACACACCTCCACACACCTCCACAGAACTCCATGCACCTTCACACACCCTCACACTCCACACCCCACACACCTCTCCACACCGTCTACACACACATTTCAGTCACCCTCATTTGTATACATGCACTTTCGGATGTATGTATGCAATCGTTTGCTCATACGCACACACGCACGCATACACGCACGTGTATGCGGGTTAGTCCCCCCCCCCAAGCTTTAATGTGAGGTCCACTTCCCCGTGTATGGCTCACTCTCCCAAATTTCTTCTCCCTTTGTCTATTTAGAACCAACCAGCCCTTGCCTTTGAGTCCTCCCTCAGTCTCTCCCTCCCCCTCTCTCCTTCCCTCCCTCTCCCTCCTTTCCTGCCACACCCAGCTCTCTCCATCTCGCTAGGGGCCACACCCACCATCTAGGTACCAGGGCTTGGTCTAATCTCCCCTGAAAGCAGGTCATCATAGTGATTGCTTGCGACAGTCTGCCTTGATCACTCGGAGTATTCTTCGTGCGTCCTAAGAGACAAAGCTCAACCCCTGCAAGCACTACTAGGTGAGTACGGTTCACTTAGCGCAGCGCAGACTCGGGACACGCAGAGTTGAGAGCTGTTCTGGCTATTCTCGAATGAATCTTCTCGTAGGGAGCCGGTCGGCCGAGCGGAGAGAACGCTGGACTTGTGATCCTGTGGTCCGGGGTTCGATCCCAGGCGCCGGCGAGAAACAATGGGCAGAGTTTTTCCACCCTATCCCCTGTTACCTAGCAGTAAAATAGGTACCTGGGTGTTAGTCAGCTGTCACGGGCTGCTTCCTGGGGGTGGAGGCCTGGTCGAAGACCGGGCCGCGGGGACACTAAGCCCCAAAATCATCTCAAAATAATCTCGCAAGGTACTTATAACAGAATCATATATGTTTATAATAGGATCAATTCTCTCCTTGTATAGGTAGTGTGTGTGTATATATATATATAAATTCACTATATTAAATATATATATATTATATAAAATCGATATACTGGTGTATATATACATTAAATAAGTGTTAAGTAAGTAATTAAGTTTACATACTACGCAAAGTGAGATTTCCCCGAGAACGGGAATTATATATTGAGGAGACAAGTTTATTTTAGTTGTCGCTGAAAAGGGCATTGTAAAGGTCACAGAAAACGGCTGATTACAGAAAACGAGGAAGTTTGACAAAAAATCCTCTATTAACGGGGAGACTAGAATAAAATTATTATTTTATTCAGAATAATTATTGTTTATTGACAGTGTATACATATGTTTTTGAATGTGTATTAGATAATTTATAGTACTAAGCAGGCAAATTATTATTAGTAGTAGTACAGTATTATTATTATTATTATTATTTCAGTCGAATCCGAGGTTACAATGCTTTTTATTTATTTATTTATTTATTTATTTATTTATTTATTTATTTATTTATATACAAGAAGGTACATTGGGTTAGAGAGAATACATAGCATAGTATTTACAATCTTGTAAAGCCACTAGTACGCGCAGCGTTTCGGGCAAGTCCTTAATCTAACAGATAATTTTAAGTAGGTAAATTCTAGCAGAATTAATAAATTGATAAATACATTGCAAGAAAAAAAATAAGATGAGAGAGATTAGTAAGTATAGTAAAGCACATTGGTATATTAAAGCTTTGATTGATTACATTGACAGCTTGATTGGTAATTTAAACAAGATTAATAGACACCATACAGCAGATTGACAGTACATATAAGAAGATAGCAATGTTCACAATGGTAAAGATGTTCAGATTGGGTACATAAAGATTGGGAGATTGGGTAGCAATAGATACAGTGCAATTTTAAAGCAAAAGGTAAAAAACTATGAAGATGAAATTAGGTACTTTTTAGTATTGTTTTTGAATGACGCAAAAGTTGGACAGATTTTCAATTCAGTAGGGAGTGAGTTCCATAGACTGGGTCCCTTTATTTGCATAGAGTGTTTACACAGATTAAGTTTGACTCTGGGGATATCAAAGAGATATTTATTTCTGGTGTGGTGATGATGTGTCCTATTACATCTGTCCAGGGAGAGTTTCAGAGCAGGACTTGCATTTAAGAACAGGGTTTTGTAAATGTAGTTGACACAAGAGAATTTGTGGAGTGAGATTATGTTTAGCATGTTAAGGGAGTTAAACAAGGGGGCTGTGTGTTGTCTGAAAGCAGAATTTGTTATTATTCTGATAGCAGATTTTTGCTGGGTAATGATGGACTTGAGGTGGTTTGCAGTGGTTGAACCCCATGCACAGATACCATAGTTAAGATAGGGATAGATTAGTGCATAATATAGAGAGAGGAGAGCAGAGTTAGGTACATAATATCTGATTTTGGAGAGTATACCAACTGTCTTAGAGACTTTCTTAGTTATGTGTTGTATGTGGGTACTGAAGTTGAGTCTCTTGTTTAGGAATAGGCCGAGAAACTTTCCCTCATTTTTATTGCTAATGTTTACATTGTCTATCTGAAGCTGAATTGCATTTGTAGATTTGCTTCCAAATAAGATGTAGTAGGTCTTTTCTATGTTAAGTGTTAGTTTGTTGGTTGACATCCATAAGTGGACTTTTTTTAGTTCATTATTAACAACATTATTTAGTGTATGTGGGTTGGGGTTAGAGTAGATGAGGGTAGTATCATCAGCAAACAAAATAGGTTTCAGAATGTTAGAGACATTAGGCAGCTCATTGGTGTATATATGAAATAGAAGAGGTCCACAATGTGCCTGAGAGCACCCAGAGCACAGGTTCGAATCCTTCTCATGCCTCCTACTGATCTGAAAAAAGTACTGTACCTGTAATCACAGTACAAGATTACTGCGTATATTTAGACCTAAGTTGTTAAAATAAACTTCACAATTACTCTACTAATATATACACATATATACACACCTGTATTATTGAATTGACTTTGCAAGAATTGTAATATTAACACCATTGTCCCGTCTGCTGTTGCTTGCAGTATGAATAACATTGGATAGGTTGCTTGGTAATAGATCAATAGATGCTTTTCTTAGGCAAAATTATTGATCTAATTTTCTAAGATGTCTTAGTAAATATTTGGAAGCTAAGGGATGGTTTTACAGGATGTGTGGAACACTTTTAAGACATGATTTGTTGAATGTCTTGTCCTAAATGAGGGAGATTTGTTTCTGATCCTCGCTTGCAATGTTAAAGCTGGTGTACCATTGTCTGGTGTGTGTACCATTGTTTGGTGTGTACCATTGTCTGGTGTGTACCATTGTCTGGTGTGTACCATTGTCTGGTGTGTGTACCATTGTCTGGTGTGTACCATTGTCTGGTGTGTACCATTGTCTGTTGCACCATTGTCTGGTGTGTACCATTGTCTGTTGCACCATTGTCTGGTGTGTGTACCATTGTCTGGTGTGTACCATTGTTTGTTGTGTACCATTGTCTGGTGTGTACCATTGTTTGGTGTGTACCATTGTCTGGTGTGTGTGTACCATTGTCTGGTGTGTGTGTACCATTGTTTGTTGCACCATTGTCTGGTGTCCCATTTTCTGTTGCACCATTGTCTGGTGTCCCATTTTCTGTTGCACCATTGTCTGGTGTCCCATTTTCTGTTGCACCATTGTCTAATTAATTACTTGAGCTCATTAAGGGTAATGACCTTGGGTAACAACGACTCAAGGAAGACTTGTTAGTCTCGCTTCAAGTTGTGTCCCAGTTTTATTAAATATAAAATTAGTCTGAAGCCATTAAAGGCGAAATTAAGCTTATTAAGCAATCTTGGAGCCTCGTCATGTCCCCTTTCCCTGGCTGATGTTTTAACTAAACTTAATTCACGTAGAGATAATTAAACCAAACCTAACGTACACACACACACACACACACACACACACACACACACACACACACACACAGCTAACCTCTGGGTCCCAGTTCCATGACCTTCCTCGCACTCGGGGTAAATATATATATATTTTAATTATATGTTTTGCGTTGTATGTTCTAGTTGAAGTGGACATGATGCACTCAAGTGTTATCTGGAGCGGGGGTGTCCTGCTCTCTGAGAGAGAGAGAGAGAGAGAGAGAGAGAGAGAGAGAGAGAGAGAGAGAGAGAGAGGAGAGAGAGAGAGAGAGAGAGAGAGAGAGAGATCTTTATTCACAAACTCGGTATTCATGTATTAATACATGGAAGAATAATTCATATTCAGAATCTTCTGAAGGTGTATTATTAAATACGAAAGTACTTCAGGAGTTTCCTGTCTTAGTTCTTGTCCTTCGGGGTCTGACATTGTCACTTGTCAATATTGTAGTGATTTACACACACACAACATAATATTGTAGTGATTTACACACAACATAATAGTGTTTTACACACACACACACAACATAATATTTAGTGATTTACACACACACAACATAATATTGTGGTGATTTACACACAACATAATATTTAGTGATTTACACACACACAACATAATATTGTGGTGATTTACACACACACACAACATAATATTGTAGTGATTTACACACACACAACATAATATTGTGGTGATTTACACACACACAACATAATATTGTGGTGATTTACACACACACAACATAATATTGTAGTGATTTACACACACAACATAATATTGTAGTGATTTACACACACACAACATAATATTGTAGTGATTTACACACAACATAATATTGTAGTGTTTTACACACACACAACATAATTTATCATACTAATCCAGCTGTTTACAACTTTGTATAGAAAATATTAAACTGCCATAACCAAATTGGGAAAGGTTAATGTATTTACACAAACATTTGTCAAGTGATTTTGTTTTGCCATAAGTACATATGACTGTGTCAAGAGTTTGGTGTTGCCATGTATATGTGGCGCTGAGGACCGTGTATGTGTGCTATATGTGGCACCTGGCCCCAGTAGGATGTGTGGAGAGGATGGGATGGTGTGTGTGTATTGGTGGATGATGTGGAGCCTTGTGGAGGATGTGGAGGCGTCTGTGGGTCCTGGTGGATGATGTGGAGCCTTGTGGATGATGTGGAGCCTGGTGGATGATGTGGAGCCTTGTGGAGGATGTGGAGGCGTCTGTGGGTCCTGGTGGATGATGTGGAGCTTTGTGGAGGATGTGGAGGCGTCTGTGGGTCCTGGTGGATGATGTGGAGCCTTGTGGAGGATGTGGAGGCGTCTGTGGGTCCTGGTGAAGGATGTGGAGCCTGGTGGAGGATGTGGAGCCTTGTGAAGGATGTGGAGCCTGGTGAAGGATGTGGAGGTTTAGCGTGGGAAAGTTTTGGGTGTGGAAGAGGGTGTCTGGTAGGGTGGGGCTGCATGGTCGCCACCTTGTCTCAGTCTGGCTCGGGCCTCCGTGGCGTGCGTGTGTTCCTACCGCGCTCTCGTCCAGTCCACTTTTCTGTGACTTGACGGCTGACACAAGTCCATACGGGATCTTTGAGACATTTCCGAGCAATATTATATGTTGATTAATGTGTTCTGGCGGTGGTGATGTGCGAACTGGTCGTGGGAGACGAATGGTATTGGGAAAAACACGTGGTTCTTGGTGGTGTTTGTGTAAATAAACTTGAGAGGCTGTTGGCAATTGCCTATTCTTATATTTTTTGCGATTATTCCAATTTAAGCAAATCATTGGTCGTATGCAAATGACATTGATAGGCGCACAGAATTCTTATGGACACTCAAGGTTATCTTGCACAGGAAAAGTCAATGGTGTGTGTATATATATATATTCATATATATATTTGGAACAGACATTGCAATTCTGTTGAAAATGAGTTTTTAGCTATTTAGTTGAAAACACGAAATACCATCCACAATGAAGTGAAGACAACAGTTTTTCGTTTGGATTCAAGGTAAGAAATAAGACCCCCAGGATTCCTCAAGGATTTTCCTGTTTATTTTATGTTTCTTGGGCCATGGCGGATTAGTTAGGTGTGTGTTGGGACAGTTTGTGAGCTCCAGAGATACGAGAGGTGGTTTATAACAATGGTAACCTTGGGTTTGAAAGTTACGGAAGTTCTTAAACTGTTTCCTAGATATAAGCTGGCATCGTGGTCGAGGAAAGATGTACTCGTAAATGCTTAATCCAATCTGGGCCAGGTTCGCATCAGGCTTGGATACCCATGTGCATGGGAAATAGGCTTACAGGTTCCGGAAGATGAGAGGAAATGTCAGCACTGTGGAGAAATGCCCGACAGACCACTGGAACATTATCTAACACAGTGCACAGTTACAAACCCATTAAGATTTCAACTTAGATTCAACAGAGCAGAAGTTGTTAAACACACATGACAAAATCTTACTGAAGCGACCATACGAGTCATAAATACTCACACTCCGCCCAAGTAAAACAGAAACAAGCAACACTTAGTGGGCCAGCCAGAGGCTTAGGGCCCGCCCAGTGGGCCAGCCAGAGGCTTAGGGCCCGCGCAGTGGGCCAGCCAGAGGCTTAGGGCCCGCCCAGTGGGCCAGCCAGAGGCTTAGGGCCCGCCCAGTGGGCCAGCCAGAGGCTTAGGGCCCGCGCAGTGGGCCAGCCAGAGGCTTAGGGCCCGCGCAGGAATATCCCTGCAAACAAAAAATAAAAAAAAATGGGCCAGGTTGTGTTATTCAAAGGTTTCTGTTACCAGCGCATTTGCTGGTAGCCTGTTAGTTGCTTGTTTGTGTTTACCCGCTGGTTATAAACTGCTTGTTTGCATGCCTTCTGTCTACCATCTGCTGGTTCCGGGGATTAATGTCCCCTCGGCTCGGTCTCCGACCAGGCCTCTTGGTTGGTGGTGTTGTCAATAAGGATATAGAGGCAGCTGCTCGCAGTCCCACATATGAGTCACAGCCTGGTTGATCAGGTATCCCTTGGGAGGTGTTATCAAGGTATATGTAGGCTTAAGCAGCCGGTTGGTATCCCAATAAACAGGTTGTGTGACAATGGAAAATATAGTATGAAACGCGAGGCTCACAGAAGGCCTCTGGTATGAGGTTTAGGCCCTAGGCCTATTTATCGTGGTGCCCGTGTATGAGATTATAAGTACGAGTCCTCTAGGCCTATGCCCTTGTACGTGAAAATATTGGCTTGATCATGGACAGTCTACAGGGAATCAGCTTGTCCTTGCTTTGCACTCGCAGAGTTTAGGTAAGAATTTGGGAAAATAATTAGACTCGTTCGCTATCCCTAATACTGGAGTCGGGTATATTGATGGGCTCAGTGTGAGCACTCACCCACCCGTGCCTACACACTCAATACACTACTCACACTCAATATACCCCCCTACCTGCTCACTCTAATACACCCCCTCCTCTCCCTCCCCCTAGACACACACATTTGAGCATCATTCCTTTCACCAGATTTCTCTGGGATTCATTGCAGCAAATTGACTTCCGTGAGGACACCTGTTGTAGCCTGATAAGACAAAGTGAGATCAAACCTTAGGAGGGAATTATATATACCCCCTCTTCCCCCCCCCCCCTCACTGCATCTCTGCCAGAGAGCCCCGCCACGGCAACCTTATCCTTGTGGCTCGTGACCGAACGGGTCAAATTACCAGGCTGTGGTGCAGGGTTCCTCTCTGACCTAAGTATTATATCTTAGTGGGAATAGCATGATTTTTTTATATATATAGAAACATGAGTTATTATATGAAACTGGGAATAAAGAACAAGTTGGTATGGTTACTGGAGCACTTTTATATCGTATGTTAAAGATTCGCTACCTGGAACAAAAAGTTCCAAGTAGCACGGGCTATGGTGAGCCCGCTTGTCCTAGACTACTGGGAAAAATTCCATTGTTTAAGGATTCGAACGCCATTATATCGTAGTGTGATGAGCCGGTCGGCCGAGCGGACAGCACGCGGGACTTTTGATCCTCTGGTCCTGGGTTCGATCCCAGGCGCCGGCGAGAAACAATGGGCAGAGTTTCTTTCACCCTATGCCCCCTGTTACCTAGCAGTAAAATAGGTACCTGGGTGTTAGTCAGCTGTCACGGGCTGCTTCCTGGGGGTGGAGGCCTGGTCGAGGACCGGGCCGCGGGGACACTAAAGCCCCGAAATCATCTCGAGATAACCTCAAGAAGCCTAGACTAATAGAGAAATCCTATTTTTGAAACAAAACACTTGTCCAATTCTAGTTTGTTGACGTTTGAATGTGTTTTTATTTTATTTTTGTCTTCTACTGCTTGTCGGAAAATCCGACACCAATTAACGTAAATATAAATTCTATATAAATTCATATAAATTCATATAAATTAAATAAGTATAAATCTCACAGGTCGGTTCCCACAGCTGCTTCTGGACCTCCTGCTGTTATTTGATTTTTTTTACAGCTTTTTGGGTTTTTTTTAATTTTGTAACTTATTTTTATGAGGTTTTAATAGTGTGATTGACCTGCTTGTTCGAATTTGGAGAACCCTGCGTTTTCATTGGCGTGTTGAGTGAGGTTTAGTATTCTGAACATTTCTTAGCCCAGTAGTATATTTTGGTCGTGATAGCAATTAAACCTGTTTTTGCCGTGTATCTTAAGAGTACGAAAATACTGGACTGACTTGGAGCCAATCAGGATTAGTTTTGATTCTCAGAATTTTCTTGCCCCATTTATCTGAGTTATTCCTTCGTTTGCCTCGTTTTCTATGATGCAGATTATATTGAGATGATTTCGGGGCTTAAGTGTCCCTGCGGCCCGGTCCTCGACCAGGCCTCCACCCCCAGGAAGCAGCCCGTGACAGCTGACTAACACCCGGGTACCTATTTTTACTGCTACTGGTACCTATTTTTACTGCTGCCTTGGTGCGGTGAGAATTACGTCGTCAACAAACAGGTCGACTAGCCTTTGAGTCTAAGGTGTGAGGGCTAGTTGAAGGAATATGTTTTGTCTAAGGTGCTGTGGAGGTCGCCGCCGCCGCCCGGCCACCCTTGTCGCGCCTGGGGGCGTCGGCGTCTTATTCAGGTTTCCTGATATCTGACACGTATAAAAAAAATAAAACTGGGGGATTATAACATGGTTGAAATCCCACAAGGAGTTAAATTCTCCCCTCCCTCCTCCCTCAGATGTAAAGTGTTGTGGGGCCTTGGCTGTTGTTGGGGGGGCCCTTGGCTGTTGTTGGGGGGGTCTTGGCTGTTGTTGGGAGGGCCTTGGCGGTTGTTGTGAGGGCCTTGGCTGTTGTTGTGAGGGCCTTGGCTGTTGTTGTGAGGGCCTTGGCTGTTGTTGGGGGGGCCTTGGCTGTTGTTGGGGGGGCCTTGGCTGTTGTTGTGGGGGCCTTGGCTGTTGTTGGGGGGCCTTGGCTGCTGTTGTGGGGGCCTTGGCTGTTGTTGGGGGGCTTTGGCTGTTGTTGTGAGGGCCTTGGCTGTTGTTGGGGGGGCCTTGGCTGTTGTCTGGGAACCTTGACTGTTGACTGGCAACCTTGGCTGTTGACTGGGAAGCTTGCCGCGGCATCTTGACAACAATCAGTTAGGAACTTCTACATAATCGCTGTAAGAATGAGTAGTGTTGGCCAGCCTGGTGATTAGACACGAGATAAGCAGTACCAAATTACTACAAAACCCGTCCTCTCCTCTACCACTTGGTCCGGACGGTAGAGCGACGGTCTCCCTTCATGCAGGTCGGCGTTCAATCCCCGACTGTCCAAGTGGTTGGGGTACCATTCCTTTCCCCCCCGTCCCATCCCAGGTCCTTATCCTGACCCCTTCCCAGTGCTATATAGTCGTAATGGCTTGGCGCTTTCCCCCCCTGATAGTTTCCTTCCTTCCTTATCTTGTTATCTTGAGATGATTTCGGGGCTTTAGTGTCCCCGCGGCCCTGTCCTCGACCAGGCCTCCACCCCCAGGAAGCAGCCTGCTTCCTTCCTCTAATGCATAGCCTTCTTTACGGTATCGATCAACCAGTTAAAAATTCGACGTATTAGTTCAAATTAAAACATTGTGATATTAATGGTTTTTTATGCATAGGCCTAGACAGATTGTGGGGTGTGGTCTGTATATTTTGGGAGCATTAACCCAACCTAGCTTAACCTTGGTCAACCAGGTATCAACCAGGTAACCTAACATAAAAGATCTAAATACAACGATATATATACGGGTTTGACGATGGAAAAAAAGAGCTTTGTCGAACCGTCTTGTGTACGATTACTTGTTAGGGGAATGTAAGTGGAATCAAAATGTTGGTTTGGTTCATTGAGTAAATGAACAGGGAAGCAAACGAGGTAGTTACTGTGACTGGAACTGTGGATGCTGTTGGCGATTGCGTCTGACCGCGTCACGGGTCGTCATTGATTAGTTTACAGAGGTGCAAGTTGCCTGTCTGCGCTCAGTGAGCAGTCAACACTCCCTTGGTGTTTGGTGTGAGAGGTGCGCCTCACAGACGGCGTCATTACCAGCCGTGTTGCGCCTCACAGACGCTGTCATTACCAGCCGTGTTGGGCCTCACAGACGGCGTCATTACCAGCCGTGTTGGGCCTCACAGACGCTGTCATTACCAGCGGTGTTGCGCCTCACAGACGGCGTCATTACCAGCCGTGTTGGGCCTCACAGACGTTGTCATTACCAGCCGTGTTGGGCCTCACAGACGCTGTCATTACCAGCGGTGTTGCGCCTCACAGACGCTGTCATTACCAGCGGTGTTGCGCCTCACAGACGGCGTCATTACCAGCCGTGTTGCGCCTCACAGACGCTGTCATTACCAGCGGTGTTGCGCCTCACAGACGGCGTCATTACCAGCCGTGTTGCGCCTCACAGACGCTGTCATTACCAGCCGTGTTGGGCCTCACAGACGCTGTCATTACCAGCTGTGTTGGGCCTCACAGACGCTGTCATTACCAGCCGTGTTGCGCTTCACAGACGGCGTCATTACCAGCCTTGTTGGGCCTCACAGACGCTGTCATTACCAGCCGTGTTGCGCTTCACAGACGGCGTCATTACCAGCCGTGTTGGGCCTCACAGACGCTGTCATTACCAGCCGTGTTGGGCCTCACAGACGCTGTCATTACCAGCCGTGTTGGGCCTCACAGACGCTGTCATTACCAGCCGTGTTGGGCCTCACAGACGCTGTCATTACCAGCCGTGTTGGGCCTCACAGACGCTGTCATTACCAGCCGTGTTGGGCCTCACAGACGCTGTCATTACCAGCCGTGTTGGGCCTCACAGACGCTGTCATTACCAGCCGTGTTGCGCCTCACAGACGCTGTCATTACCAGCCGTGTTGCTGGGTATGATTGCTGGCCCCGACTGCCAACTGACTTCCGGACCCTCGGGCCGTGGAGGCGACGGGCCCCGCGTGCTGCCCTCTGAACAAACGTTTGTTCTCTAGTAGCTAGGATAGGGGCCCAAGCCCCTGTGAGTGATCCAAGCGCAGGGCGGGGCTCCTGTAGGTTGTAGTAGGCGGGCCGGAACAACCGTGGACATCTTCAAGAGAAAACTGGACTGTTTTCTAAGAGAAGTGCCGGATCAGCCGGGCTGTGGCCCTGCGGGCCGCTCCAAGCAACAGCCTGGTGGACCAAACTCTCACAAGTCAAGCCTGGCCTCGGGCCGGGCTTGGGGAGTAGAACAACTCCCAGAACCCCATCAACCAGGTATATGTGGGCCTGCGGGCCGCTCCAAGCAACAGCCTGGTGGACCAAACTCTCACAAGTCAAGCCTGGCCTCGGGCCGGGCTTGGGGAGTAGAACAACTCCCAGAACCCCATCAACCAGGTATATGTGGGCCTGCGGGCCGCTCCAAGCAACAGCCTGGTGGACCAAACTCTCACAAGTCAAGCCTGGCCTCGGGCCGGGCTTGGGGAGTAGAAGAACTCCCAGAACCCCATCAACCAGGTATCAAGCAGGGCCTGTATACGTTTCTCAGCACCGACAGATGGGTCGCCTGCTCGTCTGCCCAACCTATTATCACCCCAACCCCTTCAGTCTCCAGTCACCCCTACTTTCCCATCAACCCCCTTCCTCCTCTCCCATGAACCTCCTCCCTCCCTGCCCGTCAGCGCTGGCCTGCGCCTCTCAGGTGTCTGGGATGAGTGTTTGGGGAGTTTCCTGCGGCATCGCGCCCTCTGACCTTTCACGCCTTCGGCCATCTTCGAAGGCCGGAGTTCGATTAATAGTTCGATAATCTTTTTCAGGGGCTGTCGTGCAGCCTTTTCACGGGGGGGGGGGGGGAGGGGGTTGTGGGCGTGTGGTTCCCTGCCTGGTGTGGGCGTGTGGTTCCCTGCTGTTTATAAGTCTCATAGTTCTCAACAAAATTAAGTATACTATGTAGCTTAAACAATGTTGGCATGAACAGTCCATTTTTGTACGTTCGACCAAATAGTAGTCACAAGGGCTATAATTTTAAAGGAATGGCTGTGTTGTTTGTAATATATAAAAAAAAAAAAACTCCTCTTAGCTTAAAAGGGAAAATTCTACACTGTCTTGTGAGAAAATTTCATGAAAATCGGTCAGAAACCTGAGTATATTAATGGTGTTTTGGGGAATTTTCCCGCACTTTCAGCTTTCAACCAATGGGAATTAACTCCGATTTCTCCTCCCCCTTTCTAATTGGCTCATTCACTGCACGTGCCGACGGAAGTGACGTCAGAGTCCTGCTGGGCGCCATCTTGGTTTTTTTCCACGTGGAAAATAATTCAATTGACCCCCAAAAAAAATAAAATAACGCACCAGATTAATACGACGTTGATTAAATGGTTTCCGTTATTTATGGTTGAAATGGTTCTTGGTTGGTTTGGTTGACAGTATATGGTGGTATAATGGCAGGCTGTTCTTGACGGCAGTCATTACCCGTCAGCACCCGTCTGCATCCGTCTGCATCCGTCTGCACCCGTCTGCACCCGTCTGCATCCGTCAGCACCCCGTCTGCACCCCGTCTGCACGCGTCAGAACCCCGTCTCCACCCACCAGCACCCGCCAGCACCCGTCTCCACCCACCAGCACCCGCCAGCACCCGTCTCCACCCGCCAGCACCCGTCTCCACCCACCAGCACCCGTCTGCACCCGTCAGCACCCGTCTCCACCCGCCACATATCTCTACCACTTGGGGAACCTTATTCACAGCCACTCAACCGTCGCTAAATCCACGAAGGTCTATTATACAAACTGGTTCCCGTGTGTGGCTGTACACACGGCTCGTTTGCTCCCTGTGTGCACTTCATGACCCGCACATGGGTGTATCGGCTCCCTGTGTGTGCTTCATGACATGCACATGGGTGTATCGGCTCCCTGTGTGCACTTCATGACCCGCACATGGGTGTATCGGCTCCCTGTGTGTACTTCATGACACGCACATGGGTGTATCGGCTCCCTGTGTGTACTTCATGACCCGCACATGGGTGTATCGGCTCCCTGTGTGTGCTTCATGACCCACACATGGGTGTATCGGCTCCCTGTGTGCACTTCATGACCCGCACATGGGTGTATCGGCTCCCTGTGTGCACTTCATGACCCGCACATGGGTGTATCGGCTCCCTGTGTGTACTTCATGACCCGCACATGGGTGTATCGGCTCCCTGTGTGTACTTCATGACACGCACATGGGTGTATCGGCTCCCTGTGTGTACTTCATGACACGCACATGGGTGTATCGGCTCCCTGTGTGTACTTCATGACCCGCACATGGGTGTATCGGCTCCCTGTGTGTACTTCATGACCCGCACATGGGTGTATCGGCTCCCTGTGTGTACTTCATGACACGCACATGGGTGTATCGGCTCCCTGTGTGTACTTCATGACCCGCACATGGGTGTATCGGCTCCCTGTGTGTGCTTCATGACCCACACATGGGTGTATCGGCTCCCTGTGTGTGCTTCATGACCCGCACATGGGTGTATCGGCTCCCTGTGTGTGCTTCATGACACGCACATGGGTGTATCGGCTCCCTGTGTGTACTTCATGACCCGCACATGGGTGTATCGGCTCCCTGTGTGCACTTCATGACCCGCACATGGGTGTATCGGCTCCCTGTGTGTACTTCATGACCCGCACATGGGTGTATCGGCTCCCTGTGTGCACTTCATGACCCGTACATGGGTGTGTCGGCTCCCTGTGTGTGCTTCATGACCCGCACATGGGTGTATCGGCTCCCTGTGTGTGCTTCATGACACGCACATGGGTGTATCGGCTCCCTGTGTGTACTTCATGACCCGCACATGAGTGTATCGGCTCCCTGTGTGTGCTTCAAGACACGCACATGGGTGTATCGGCTCCCTGTGTGCATTCCTGCGTGCTCTGCGTGCTTTGGTCGACGTCTTGTTTACGTGTGAGTTGGTCTAGCTGTGTAGTTAACGTTGATATTATAACACTGAGAGCCATAGACGGTGTTTGCTTTAGTCTGGCTCGCGCGCTAGAGTCGTAGAGCCCAAACCTTCGTAGTCTAGAGTCATAGAGCCCAGCCTCTACGACAGAGCCCCCACATGAAAGGGCTGTTGAACCCAAAAAGTTGATTTTGTATTCAATTAGGTCAAATGCTATAAGAAAATGAGTTACACACCCTCCATTTTCTCCCCATTTTCGCGCCCCTTCGACCCCCTTCCCCCTGGGGTGGGGGGGGGGGGGAGGGGGCCATCACTCTGGAAAGTTTCACCTTCTGGTGATGTTTTCTGGTGCTTCCTGTCACACGGCGTGTGTCACTCTTCCTGTCACCACTACACTCACCCTTAGGCCTCTACCACTACTCACTGTGGCCCTCCACCACTACTGACTGTGGGCCTCACGTCCTCTGTTCGACCCACAATTCTATAAATACTTCACTCACGTACTACAAATCAAATAATTGCTACAAATACGATGTATTAATAATTGGTTTGTATATTAAAATGGTTGAATGCGTCTGGGGAGGACGGCCGCTGCTTTAACCAGCCTAGTGTGAGGACGGGTCGCTCTAACAACGTGATTAAGACGCCAGATAGGCAAACAATCAGGCAGGCAGGCAAACAATCACAGCCAGGTAGCCGGCTAGCGAGGAAGCCAAACAGAAAAAGCCTAGTTATAGCCTGCATTTCCACGGGGGCAAGTTGTGTTATGGGGCGGCCATGCCCGGCGTCCTGTTGGGCGGCCATGCCCGGCGTCCTGTTGGGCGGCCATGCCCGGCGTCCTGTTGGGCGGCTATGCCCGGCGTCCTGTTGGGCGGCCATGCCCGGCGTCCTGTTGGGCGGCCATGCCCGGCGCCCTGTTGGGCGGCCATGCCCGGCGTCCTGTTGGGCGGCCATGCCCGGCGTCCTGTTGGGCGGCCATGCCTGGCGTCCTGTTGGGCGGCCATGCCCGGCGTCCTGTTGGGCGGCCATGCCATCATTAGGTATCACATTGAGGTGGTAACAGGGCGGTGTTGGTCTCCGGGCGGAGCGGAGACGTGACGGGGCGGCCACACTCTCCCCGGGCCACAGTTCTGTTAGCGTAGTGGCCACATATCTGGAGCAGTGTGGAATGTGGCCCTAGTTACGGCTCGCGGCCACTCGCGTCGCTCATATCTGCGATTATTTGGTAACCTTGGAGTATTTGGGCACCTTGGGGAGTATTTGGGCACCTTGGGGAGTATTTGGGCACCTTGGGGAGTATTTGGAAACCTTGGGGAGCATTTGGGAATCTTGGGGGAGTAGTTGGAAATCTGGGGAAGTATTTGGGAATCTGGGGGAGTATTTGGGAAAGTATTTGGGAATCTTGGGGACTTTTTGGGCACCTTGGGGAGTATTTGGGAACCTTTGGAACCGGGGCCCGGTATTCTGCTAGTTCCCAGTGAGGATAATACAGTTAGCCCAGCAGCGGGGGTCCAGTACCCAGGTACCCCAGGGCATAAAAGTCCAGGTGGTAGGGTTTCTGGTACCTATAGAAGCCGCTGTCCCAAGTCCCATTCATGTGGTCCCTCCAAAGGTAAGTTACCGTTTCCTGGGGCGCTGAAGGTCACCTGAAGACACTTTAAGACATCCGAGTACACTTTAAGACATCCGAGGACACTGTAAAGACATCCGAAGACACTGTAAAGACATCCGAAGACACTGTAAAGACATCCGAAGACACTGTAAAGACATCCGAAGACACTGTAAAGACATCCGAAGACACTGTAAAGACATCCGAAGACACTAAGACATCTCGGACACAGTGAGACATACCAGGAGACTTTAAGATGCCTTGAGGCAAAGGTCATAATCTTTCTCTACTTGATTTTATCCACCAATCAATGCTCCCAATTAAAAAGGTGTCAGGTCACCTACTCCTTACACCTATTCCAGTTAAACTCCAATAGCCATGTGTTGGAGCATTGCTTCAGGTTGTCCAAGTCATCTTACAGGAAGTAAAACGGGGTAAATCAGGTTGATGGGTCGTGTTCTAGGGAAAATGAGCAAGGGGGTAAGGCTTAATATGAGGTGTGAGAAGGGAAGAATTATAAGCCTGTCAACAGGAGGCCGGGGTCGGAGACCGGGCCGCGGGGCCATTGATCCTATGAAGCTGCTACAGCAGGTCGCCAGAGGCGTGGTTGAAGTGAGGACGCCCAAGGGAGAGATAATTAGTCCTTTTATTTATCAGCGGAAGGCTGTTAGGAGACACAAAGGGAAGGTTCAAGTACCGGAAACTATACCGTAAATGCGTCCCTGCTCTGTGCACGTGCATATGTACGTGTTTACACGTGCATATGTACGTGTGTACACGTGTATTGACTAGTTGTATCTACAGAAATGAGCCATTAGCTCCCCATCCTTCTAACCAATGTATTTTTCCTCTATACTACATATATTTCTAACACACACACACACACACACACACACACACACACACACACACACACACACACACACACACACACACACACACACACACACACACACACATCCCCAGGAAGCAGCTCCGTGATAGCTGTCTAACACCCAGGTACCTATTTACTGCTAGGGAACATGAGGCATTAGGGTGAAAGAAATTTTGCCCATTTGTTTCTGCCTGCTCCGGGAATCGAACCCGGGCCATAGAATTACGAATCCTGCGCACTGTCCACTCAGCCATCAGACCCCTTCACGTCAGACCCACACGGTGTGTAACATGAGAACCAGAAGCTACTGACCAGCCCCCCACACCCCACAGCTTTGTGTACAAGGCTGTGTATTCCCGGCCCTCTCAATCCCTCCTGAATATCACCAGCCTCGCTCTTTCCCTCACTACCACCACCCAGCCACCCCCTAGCCACACCCAGCCACCCCCTAGCCACACCCAGCCATCCCCTAGCCACACCCAGCCATCCCCTAGCCACACCCAGCCACCCCCTAGCCACACCCAGCCACCCCCTAGCCACAGCCACCCCAACCCACACTCAACACCCAGCTATCAACCCCCAATGCACCAGCCATGCTAAATATACATATCCTCTCTCTCTCTCTCTCTCCTAGCGCCGAACTTCGCCCCAGCGACGCACCTCGGCTGAGGGACTCTATAACTAGACTGTAACGAGCAATCCATATCTTAATTGATGCTTCGTAGAGCCTCAAGGTGCTTGGCGAAGTTGTCTCGGTGCTCTGGCTCTCTCAGTGCTCTATATATACACGATCATGTACTGCTGACGCGAGACTGGTTGGCAGGAGCAGTTTATTGGTGTTAATCACGTCAGCGGAACACAATTAGAAATGTGCTAGTAATTCCATTTAAAAGTTTAAGGGGAGAGCCTTCCGTTATTTGTGTATAGATGTGTGTGTGTGTTGACCAGACCACACACTAGAAGTCACACACACAGATCACACTAACGTGATGCATCAAATGAACAAAACAGTGTCTGGGATGCTCCCGGACGCAGGTTCGAATCCTCGTCACGGCCCTTGTGGATTTGTTACACACAAGAAGGTGAAGGGACGACGACGATTCGGTCCGTCTTGGACCATTCTCAAGTCGATATTCTCAAGTTAATCGACTTGAGAATGGTCCAGGACGGGCCGAAACGTCGTCGTCCCTTCACCTTCTAGTGTGTGGTCTGGTCAACATACTTCAGCCACGTTATTGTAACTCATCGCCAGCATATATGTGTGTTATTACACCTCTACTGCTGGAGTGATGGGAAGATTCGCCTCAATAATGTAGGTGATGTTGGATGGCTCGTCTGAGTCACTGTTCTCTAGGGACGGCAATTAAGGTATTGTTACTGTACCTATAATTGTCTTCGTAATTGTGGGTTGCTTCATGTACTCTGTAAATGGTATGTCTTCTGATGGGATTACGTCTTTTATTTAGTGCAACAGCTGCAACTTTGAAATTGAACATCATAGTGTTTTGTGTTGCCCACTGGAGGCTTTGATGAGGTGTCTTGTGGTGCCTACTCGTCTGTAAACACGCCGCCAGCCCCGGCAACAAGACGCCGGCAGCGGGACCAAAGAGCTAAAGCTCAACCCCCGCAAGCACAACTATGTGATTCGGAAGTGTACACACACCAGAAGCTGATGACACACGCGGGCTTGTTATATAAAATCTCATTTGTATAACACTGCTTGATACCTGGTTGATGGGATTCTGGGAGTTCTTCTACTCCCCAAGCCCGGCCCGAGGCCAGGCTTGACTTGTGAGAGTTTGGTCCACCAGGCTGTTGCTTGGAGCGGCCCGCAGGCCCACATATACCTGGTTGATGGGGTTCTGGGAGTTCTTCTACTCCCCAAGCCCGGCCCGAGGCCAGGCTTGACTTGTGAGAGTTTGGTCCACCAGGCTGTTGCTTGGAGCGGCCCGCAGGCCCACATATACCTGGTTGATGGGATTCTGGGAGTTCTTCTACTCCCCAAGCCCGGCCCGAGGCCAGGCTTGACTTGTGAGAGTTTGGTCCACCAGGCTGTTGCTTGGAGCGGCCCGCAGGCCCACATATACCTGGTTGATGGGGTTCTGGGAGTTCTTCTACTCCCCAAGCCCGGCCCGAGGCCAGGCTTGACTTGTGAGAGTTTGGTCCACCAGGCTGTTGCTTGGAGCGGCCCGCAGGCCCACATATACCTGGTTGATGGGGTTCTGGGAGTTCTTCTACTCCCCAAGCCCGGCCCGAGGCCAGGCTTGACTTGTGAGAGTTTGGTCCACCAGGCTGTTGCTTGGAGCGGCCCGCAGGCCCACATATACCTGGTTGATGGGGTTCTGGGAGTTGTTCTCCTGCCCAAGCCCGGCCCGAGGCCAGGCTTGACTTGTGAGAGTTTGGTCCACCAGGCTGTTGCTTGGAGCGGCCCGCAGGCCCACATATACCTGGTTGATGGGGTTCTGGGAGTTCTTCTACTGCCCAAGCCCGGCCCGAGGCCAGGCTTGACTTGTGAGAGTTTGGTCCACCAGGCTGTTGCTTGGAGCGGCCCGCAGGCTGTGGTTGCTTGTGGGCCTGCGGGCTACTCCAAGCAACCACAGCCAAGCACCACAGCCCAGTTAGTCCTGCACTTTTTGTTAGTAAACAATCTAGTTTTCTCTTGAAAATGTCCACGGTTGTTCCGGCAATATTTCACTGATTTAGCCTAATGATTAATGACCTGATCAACCAGGCTGTTACTCATACGTCAGGCTGCGAGCATCCGCGTCCAACAGCCTGGTTGATCAGTCCAGCAACTAGGAGGCCTGGTCGACGACTGGGCCGCGGGGACGCTAAGCCCCGGAAGCACCTCAAGGTAACCTCAAGGTAATCAAAAGATTCAAGCCCTTCCCTACCCAGGAAACGTCAGTAGTGCGGTGGTTTTAGTTCACCTAAACCACTGCAATTTTGACGGAATCGTTAAAAAGGGAATAATTGGGGTTATCTTGAGATGATTTCGGGGCTTTAGTGTCCCCGCGGCCCGGTCCTCAACCAGGCCTCCATCCCCAGGAAGCAGCCCGTGACAGCTGACTAACACCCAGGTACCTATTTTACTGCTAGGTAACAGGGGCATAGGGTGAAAGAAACTCTGTCCATTGTTTCTCGCCGGCGCCTGGGATCGAACCCGGGACCACAGGATCACAAGTCCAGCGTGCTGTCCGCTCGGCCGACCGGCTCCCCGGGGGTCGATTGTCAAAGAAACCTTCAGCGATGAGTTAGAGGCCAAGTTGCACATATATATTATTCAAATAGAATTTGAATTAGATTTTAAAATTATACCAAAAAAGTAGTTGGTATGATTTTTGTGATTATAGAGAGATAATTAATGTTTTCTGTTTCAGGTGAGTGCGTGGCGACGTGCGGACGTCAGAGTACCATGCTCAGCTGATCTGCGAGTAGGGTCTAAGACCTGAGTAAAAGTATGTATGTCACTGCTACTATCTGAGCAAACCTATCCCAGCCTTTCCTGTCCTATCCCAGCCTTTCCTGTCCTATCCCAGCCTTTCCTGTCCTATCCCAGCCTTTCCTGTCTTATCCCACCCTATCCTGACCTATCCCAGCCTATCCTGACCTATCCCAGCCTATCCTGACCTAACCTAGCGAAAATAAGATAAAAATGTTGAGTATCTTGTATGGTTTGACGTCGCTGGGACGTCAGTGACGTCGCTGTGACGTCAGTGACGTCGCTGTGACGTCAGAGACGTCGCTGGGACGTTACAGTGACGTAATGTTTATGCCTGAACAGGTTTGAGTTCTTAAGGTGATCAGGTGATGGTACATCTCGGTATTGTGTCTTGTTACTGTATCACGGGACCTTTAGACTGTAGTTTACAGTAACTACCCCATTTTGTTTACTTTGTCACGTACCTGGGACGTAAAAGTCACGTACCTGGGACGTAATAATCACGTTGGACATGGTAATCGCATACGTGGAGCCTGCACGTCGTCCCACACACCTGACCTACAGGACAGGTGTGTATGGGAGCTATTGATCATATGTGTAGGACACCTTCAGATTACATATCTGGGACCCACAAACACCTGGCTTTGAATATTACCTTGAACTTATATGTGATTTTCATAGAATGTTTAAGATGTGTTGGTATGTAGGGAGTCGGTCGGCCGAGCGGACAGCACACGGGACTTGTGATCCTGTGGTCCTGGGTTCGATCCCTGGCAAAAGCGAGAAACAATGGGCAGAGTTTCTTTCACCCTATGCCCCTGTTACCTAGCAGTAAAATAGGTACCTGGGTGTTAGTCAGCTGTCACGGGCTGCTTCCTGGGGGTGGAGGCCCGGTCGAGGACCGGGCCGCGGGGACACTAAAAACCCCGAAATCATCTCAAGATAACATAGTATAATGCACAAGAATGTAAGAATTCATAAATCATGAATAAGGCTTCTTGTCGGGGACAAGAAGCCTGTTGGGCTTATTGAGGTTCCCCTCTAGTGCTAGGTTAACTATTGACCTTCCCCACGATGCTTGCCACAACAGTTGACTTGCTCCCGGGTACCTAATTAATGCTTGTTGAACAGGGGCATCAAGTGACTGAACTCCAAGCAAGCATGCAAGCATGTAGCACATCTCAGGAGGCGACCAAGCGTGGATGCTGCATCTTAGGTTCATCTCCAGTGACCAAAAAGACATCAGGTTACGAAATGCATCCTTGCCTCGGAGGCTGAGTGTACCTGGAGTCTGATCAGAGAGTTCTGCTACTCCGTCTGGTTCTTGAGTGTTCTTCTGATTCTTAAGAACACTGTTCTCCCCAGGTGGGTGTTGTCTCGCTCACTTGACAATGGTAAGATATGCTCTGATGGACCGCGTCAGTATTCAGACATTCAGGTAACGCCTTTCACTTCTGGAGGCGGTGGCCGTGCGATATCAAGATATTCAGTGTCTGGAAAGATCTATTAATCTATTTGCTTAGTTTATGCCTCAAAGGATCGGCACGATGGGGAGGATAGGGCGGGATATGAGGGGGATGAGGCAGGATATGAGACATAAGGATAGTAAATTGAGATACAGTGACGTAGCCACTTTGGATTCTTTAATCTTGTTCAGATATAATATCCGTTATCTTATAGTGTCACCGAAGATGCCGCTGTAAACCAGGAATTTACCGCTGGCTTTCTCTAGGATGCAATGCTTAATAGTTGTCCAACTCCCGGATACCTATTTTACTGCAAGGTGAACAGAAGCATTAGGTGGAAATAAAGGCGCCCGTCTGTCTCTTTCGGGGATTAAACCCGGGATTCTTGATTATGGGCCGAGAACGTAGGCCCTGCGCTATAGGATTTGTATTAGATCTAAGTGGAATTATATATATATATATATATAATATATATATATATATATATATATATATATATATATATATATAATATATATATATAATATATATATGGGGTCATCACGTTCTCTTGATTTTCCACTCCGTAAAAAATCGAAATTTTTTGCCTAACCAGAAACATATTAACGCAAACAGTCTACTGAATCTATCGAATCCGATGCATAGAAAACGTACACATTTGTCCACCCGTTGCTTTCCTAAATAGGCTACCATTAATAACCTTTGAGTCGATAACGTAAACAAAATAAGAACCAATCAGTTACTTGAGGGGGACAGGCAGACACCTGGAGGTCATATCCCTCGTGTTAGAGACTTTAGGCCATTATCCAGGAAGGGTCTCGCTGGATAAACTGGTGAAAAACAAGGAATTAGCGAGTAAGTGGGATATCCTTTGCCTGAGGCGGGCACAGGATTACCAGCTAGGTAATCCTAGCTCCTTGCTGAGCCTCTCTCCTCTCCCTTCTGTTGGGGACGATTATAAGCTTGGGGGAAAATCCTATTTTGTTGTCACTCTAGGAGGAGAAAGGTTACTGGACGCCAGAGGTAGATTTTGTGTTGTTTGGTGGTGATGTTGGCAGCCCTGCGGGTCTGTGGTGTTGGCAGCCCTGCAGGTCTGTGGTGTTGGCAGCCCTGCAGGTCTGTGGTGTTGTTGGCAGCCCTGCAGGTCTGTGGTGTTGGCAGCCCTGCAGGTCTGTGGTGTTGGCAGCCCTGCAGGTCTGTGGTGTTGGCAGCCCTGCAGGTCTGTGGTGTTGGCAGCCCTGCGTCGTCTGTGGTGTTGGCAGCCCTGCGTCGTCTGTGGTGTTGGCAGCCCTGCAGGTCTGTGGTGTTGGCAGCCCTGCAGGTCTGTGGTGTTGGCAGCCCTGCGGGTCTGTGACAGGGATAAACAAAAGGTTGTATTGTATTAATTCTGTATTTGTGCTTTTACTTGCCACAAATTTGCTAATTTGTTCCCAAGTCTGGAGGTGACAGTGCTGTCACCGTCACTACGCTGCTTCACCGTCACGGTGGGCCGTCACAGTGGACCGTCACAGAGTTTAGTGTTCCCGAGGCCCGGTCCTCGACCAGGGGCCAGATTCACGAAGCAGTTACGCAAACACTTACGAACCTGTCCATCTTTTCTCAATCTTTGGCGGCTTTGTTTACAATTATTAAACAGTTAATGAGCTCCGAAGCACCAGGAGGCTGTTTATAACAATAACAACAGTTGATTGGCAAGTTTTCATGCTTGTAAACTGTTTAATAAATGTAACCAAAGCCGTCAAAGATTGAGGAAAGATGTACACGTTCGTAAGTGCTTGCGTAACTGCTTCGTGAGTCTGGCCCCAGGTTCGTAAGTACTTGCGTAACTGCTTCGTGAATCTGGTTCCAGGCCTCCACCCCCAGGATGCAGCCCGTGACAACTGATGTACAGGTTCCTGAGCCTATTGGGCTCTATCATATCTACATTTGAAACTGTGTATGGAGTCAGCCTCCACCACATCACTGCCTAGTGCATTCCACCATTAAGTACTCTGACACTGAAAAAGTTCCTTCTAACGTCTCTGTGGCTCATGTGGGTACTCAGCTTCCACCTGTGTCCCCTTGTTCGTGTCCCACCCGTGTTAAATAGTTTGTCTTTGTCCATCCTGTCAGTTCCCCTGAGAATTTTGTAGGTGGTGATCAAGTCTCCTCTTACTCTTCTGTTTTCCCAGGGACGTGAGGCGTAGCTCCCGTACCCTTTCCTCATAGCTCATACCTCTCAGTTCTGGGACTAGTCTGGTGTGTGTGTGTGTGGGGGGGGGATGTGTGGTATACAGCCCCGGAAACATACACATCCACCCCGGGTGGTACAGAGCCCCTCTCCCCCCCCCCAGGTCACTGGGGTCAGACCTCAGAGGTCATCTGTACTACAGAGCCCCTCCCCCCCCCCAGGTCACTGGGGTCAGACCTCAGAGGTCATCTGTACCACCTTGAAGGAGGGTGCCCACTGGCGGCGTAACGTTAAGATACATCTTGACGTTATCTTGAGATGATTTCGGGGCTTTAGTGTCCCCGCGGCCCGGTCCTCGACCAGGCCTCCACCCCCAGGAAGCAGCACCGTAGCAGCTGTCTAACTCCCAGGTACCTATTTACTGCTAGGTAACAGGGGGCATTAAGGTGAAAGAAATATTTTGCCCCTTTGTCTCCGCCTCCACCGGGGATCGAACCCGGAACCTCAGGACTACGAATCCGAAGCGCTGTCCACTCAGCTGTCAAAATGTTTCTTTCACCCTGATGCCCCTTGTTACCTAGCAGTAAATAAGTACATGGGAGTTAGACAGCTGCTACGGACTGCTTCCTGCAGGTGGAACAAAAAGTAGGCCTGGTCGAGGACCGGGCCGCGGGGACGCTAAGCCCCGAAAATCATCTCAAGATAACCAATCACTAGAGTTGTATATAAATTAAACAACGTATACCACATACCACATAGTCTATACCGTATACCACATACCACATAGTCTATACCGTATACCACATACCACATAGTCTATACCGTATACCACATAAGCGGTATACGCTAAATTAGAGAACAACAGAGCAACCAAAATTGCCTAAACAAGAAGCCATTCAAAATCTTGTTACCACCTATGCGAGACCAATGATAGGGTATGCAGCGCCGGTATGGAACGCCCAACCTCGTAAGACGCTGTAGGATACGCGATAATGTTCACAGATGTCTGAACATGTCTGAATATCAGAGAACACTGAACATCAGAGGTCCACGGCTGTTCAACACCCTCCCAGCGAGCAGTAGAAATATTGCCGGAACAAAGGTGGATGTATTCAAGAGGCACTTAGATAAGTTCTTGCAAGAAGTGCCGGATCAACCAGGCTGTAGTGGATATGTGGGCCTGCGGGTCGCTCCAAGCAACAGCCTGTTGGACCAAGTTATCACGGGATGGGTATGGGGTCCACTACCGGCCACAGGATGGGTATGGGGGTCCACCACCGCCCACAGGATGGGTATGGGGGTCCACCACCGCCCACAGGATGGGTATGGGGGTCCACCACCGCCCACAGGATGGGTATGGGGGTCCACCACAGCCCACAGGATGGGTATGGGGTCCACCACCGCCCACAAGATGGGTATGGGGGCCCACCACCGCCCACAGGATGGGTATGGGGTCCACCACCGCCCACAAGATGGGTATGGGGGTCCACCACCGCCCACAAGATGGGTATGGGGTCCACCACCGCCCACAAGATGGGTATGGAGTGCATAATAATTGACTAACCTAACTGCGAATCTTCCCGATACATACATACATACATACATACATACATACATACATACATACATACATACATACATACATACATACATACATACATATGTATTCTTCGGAAACACTTTGAGGTTTAGGCTTTAAAATAAGGCGTACATGAGAAGAGCTTTCACTTTGGGGGGGGGATGCACGATGCCAGCCACAACAGTGGTGGCGGCGGTGATCAAGATGTTGTTAAGAGCTGTTGTGGGAAGCTGCAGCACTAATGACCTTACACAGTGGTGGTGCTTGGCTCCGTGTGGTTAACCTGTGGTTTACCTGTACTTGGTTCTGAGGGTTGTTCTATTGGCCAATTCTGCCTGGGTGCTGGCTTGTGGTGACATGACCTACCAGGCTGTTGCTTGCAGCGGGTCGCACGGCCATTATAGCCAGGTTGGTCCGACACTCCTTGAACAAAACTATCTAGTTTTCAATTAGTCAGCTGTCACGGGCTGCTTCCTGGGGGTGGAGGCCTGGTCGAGGACCGGGCCGCGGGGACACTAAAAGCCCCGAAATCATCTCAAGATAACCTCAAGATAGGGCTTGAGGGCCGCTAAAAGCAACAGCCTGTTGGATCAAGTTATCACAAGTCAAGCCTGGCCTGCATTGATACCAAGTTGATGAGGTTCTGATAGTTCTTCTACTCCCCAATTGAGAGTTTGGTCCACCAGGCTGTTGCTTGGAGCGGCCCGCAGGCCCACATACCCACCACGGCCCGGTTGGTCCGGCACTCCTTGGAAGAAACTATCTAGTTTCCTCTTGAAGATGTCCACGGTTGTTCCGGCAATATTTCTTATTCATACAAGACTCAGAGCGAGGACAACTTCCTCATTTAGGGTGAGAGGGTGGTTATGGGTGAACAAGGCAGAGTGGGGAACCGCCCGGTAGTTAGTGAGAGGCAACTCGACCTTCGACCGTGTGTGTGTTCTGTCACAGGCTCTCTGGCGAACATGGTGGGTGTCGAACCCTGGCGGCTGGCGTCAGGTAGATGGCGTTGTGCTGGCGGTCTTATCGCTGGGTAAACATATAACTTGCCGTAGCAAATGCAGTTTTCATGTCGTGTGGTTTATGGAGGGTGTTGATAGTGGTGGTGACGGCTGCCTCTGAGGCGAGGCATCCACCTCCCTTGCTCCTCTCTCTCAAGGTCACGCGTTTGTCACTATGTACTTACACTAGGAAGTACATAGTGATATGTACTTCCCCCATTTCCCCTCCCCGTATTTCCCCTCTTGATCCCGTACCCCCCTACCCCCCTCCCTCTTCCACTCTCCCTTATCACCTAATGCACCAGTTCACCTAGCTGTAAATAGGTACACCTGGAGCTAGTCAGCCTCTTGTGGGGTTGCATTTTGGGGAGGGTGGGTAATTCGGGGGGGGGGGATGGGAGCATGGGAATCATAGTCCGGATGATCAATTAACCTTTGGAGGTGATTGTGTAGCCTGTAGCTGCGGGCCGCTCCAAGCAACAGCCTGGTGGACCAAACTCTCACAAGTCGAGCCTGGCCTCGGACCGGGCTTGGGGAGTAGAACAACTCCCAGAACCCCATCAACCAGGTATATGTGGGCCTGCGGGCCGCTCCAAGCAACAGCCTGGTGGACCAAACTCTCACAAGTCGAGCCTGGCCTCGGACCGGGCTTGGGGAGCAGAAGAACTCCCAGAACCCCATCAACCAGGTATAACCAAACAATGTGTCGCCGTGGGTAATGAAAGAGGGTGCACAGGACCTCAGTATTCCCCTGGCATTGATCGGCAATGTCCCGCAAGCGGAGAGAGAGCTGCCTGACAGTTAGAAGACGGCAAAATGTGCAGATGATATATACGAAAGAGGAGCACTGTGCAGTAAGGCTGCTCAGGACACTACACAGCTGCTCAATAACACAATAATAAGCTCAACACATCACTCGCGTCTCTAACTGCGCCAGGCGCGGACGGTACAAGCAGCTGGGAGCGCTGCGATTGGTCGAGCGCGAACGCTACAAGCAGCTGGGAGCGCTGTGATTGGTCTCCCGTCTAGTTACCGTCTAATTGCCTAACGGAGGGCCACCTTAACTTCTGACCGCAATGTTCACACGCGTTTGGCTGTGGCGAAGGTGATTGGGCAAGTGTGTGAAGGTAGCGAGGGGGGAGAGACAGGTGTGTGAGGGGGGGGGCTGACAGGTATGTGTAGGGGGGGGCTGACAGGTATGTGTAGGGGGGGGGCTGACAGGTATGTGTAGGGGGGGGCTGACAGGTATGTGTAGGGGGGGGCTGACAGGTATGTGTAGGGGGGGGGCTGACAGGTATGTGTAGGGGGGGGCTGACAGGTATGTGTAAGGGGGGGCTGACAGGTATGTGTAAGGGGGTGGCTGACAGGTATGTGTAGGGGGGGCTGACAGGTATGTGTAGTGGGGGGGGAGGAGGCGTCAGTATATGCAACAGTTGTGTATTTTGGAATAGCCATATATACAGTATACGAGGATTAATCAGATGTGTAGCCACCTCCAGCACACAAGTAAATAATATAAAAAATCTACGGGATCACCATAGCCCGTGCTACTTGGAACTTATTCTTCCCAGTAGCTGGATCTTAAACAACAACTGAACAATATATCAAATATGGCCCAAATATGTGCGGCTGAAATCATTTTCAACGCGGCTAATCTAGGACTCTGGGGGGCGTTAGGAGAACTCGTGAAATTATCCACGGGTAAAGCCAAGGAACTGGTTAATGGGCATACAGATCCAAGAGGAGGAACCGGATACGACTCGAAGGTTGCTTTAGGAGTTACTGATACTTTAGGTGGGGACGTTGTAGTGGAATTAAATATGTAGAAATAGACAGACTTTAAGAAGTGACGTAGATATGAAAAGGTTTTAGCAGGTCTATTTCCGGACAGGTGACAGACGAGTCTTGACAGGTGACAGGTGACGGGCGAGGGGAGGGAGGGAATTGTCAGGGAAAAGCACCAAGCCATTACGACTATATAGCACTTGGAAGGGGTCAGGATAATGATTTGTGATGGGACGGAGGGAAGGAATGGTGTCCAACCACTTGTGGATGGTCGGGGATTGAACGCCGACCTGCATGAAGTGAGACCGTCGCTCTACCGACCAGCCCAAGTGGTTGGGCAAGGTGACGAGGGCGTCGCAGAACAATCAACTCTTATTTAATTGTTGAGGAAACTACAGCATATGGGAGAATGGTGTCTCTCTCTCCCAGGAAGTGGAAAGTGCATTGTCACCTTCCTGGTTCTGTGTAATTGAGGTAGAGAGACTTTAGCCTTAACTCTGAGAGAGAAAGATAAATGGAATGTATAAATTAAGAAAATGAGAGGGAAGGGAGAGAGTGAGATGGAAGAGAAGGGAGAGAAGATAAAGAGGGCTTGGGAAAGCTGTAGAAGGTGTCATACACCCATACTGTGAGCCTGTCCTGTGTGTGTCGGACCAACCAGCCTGTGGTTGATGGCCTCGTGCAGCCGTAAACATGGTGGTAGTGAGATCACATTGGGAGAAGATCACCTGACATCACCCTACAGGACCTGACATCACCTCACATCACCTCGGGCAGAGAAAGGTGCCTAGAGAGGTCTCCTGGATGTCACCAGACAACTCCCTACTGGGTAATTGTCCTTGTATCCTACTCCCATATCCACTTGGCATTCCCATACATGCCTCTCCGCCCGTCCTCCGCCCCCTGCGCCCGTCCTCGTCAATATATCCTGCCAGAAAAATGGTGTAAATAAGTTTGATGTGAGGCGGTGGTGGTAGAACACGCTGGCGTCTCCACAGGAACCGTGACACTTAGTCACACTTAGATGCACTTAGTCTTCCTCTTGCCACAAGTGCCGGACCAACCAGGCTGTAGTGGATATGTGGGCCTCTAGCCGCTCCAAGCAACAGCCTGTTGGACCAAGTAATCACAAGTCGAGCCTGGCCCTAAGGCCGTGCTCGGGGGTAACAGAAGAACTTCAGAAACCCTCTACAGGTATGGTCCAGGTATACACTGTACAATAATCTAACGACACTGGGCAGTATCGTCATCCAAGTTGCCTGTTAAGTAGGCAAGATTGTCACTATGCACGTAGGAAGTTGTTCATTGTCAGGGACCTTGAAAAGGACTGGTGTCGTGTCTATATATTGAGATCATTGGTGCTCCCTGTCCCTAAGTGAGTATGTAAAAGCACAGACGACAGTTGTCTCTCAAGACTCGCTCCTCCTTGTCTTCTGCTCCTCCTCCTTCCTCCCTGGCGCTACGAAATAAGACATAAAAGTAACTACTGGCCATTACCTTAGTGGTGTTGTGAGGGCTGTTGGTGGGACGGTCACTCGCGCTACGGCCCGCCAGTACCGGACTTGTCTAGCGGCCTCATTATTCATTTCTTGGTCATTATAAAAGCAGGTTGGCGAGGTCTGTTCTTAGCAACAGGCGACCATTGTGGCGCCCTTGGTCTGTGGTCTGTATAGCGAGGGACTTAGTACAGGCTGGGCCCTCCATGTGTGATGATCAAAGTGGTTGGGGCTCAGCTCCTGGTCCCCGTGTCCCAGCTCCTGGTCCTCGTGGTCCTGGTCCTGGTGTCCCAGCTCCTGGTCCTCGTGTCCCAGCTCCTGGTCCTCGTGTCCCAGCTCCTGGTCCTCGTGTCCCCTCCAAGTATTGTCTCCGCTTCTCTCAGAGTGAGCCTAACTTGCCACCGTGGAGCCCTGGGGGGTTAAGACACACGCCCCCCCCCCACACCCCCATAGGGGGGCGTTCACTTGAGAAATATTCAAGATGTGTTGTGTCTTCCGTCGTCCGACTGATGCCCTGGTGGCCAGGTGTGGTGTAGCACAGTGTACCACAGTGTAGCACAGTGGTGTAACACGGGCCAGGAGTGAACACGGGCCGTGTTCTTCACTTGGGTAAGAACAGCCACTTGGAATGTGGCCAGCGGGCGCTCAAGCGTGAAAATGTTCTCTGTGGGATTACTGTTCCAATTAGAAGGTTTCTGTTATAGGTCCTTATAGTTGGTGGTCGTTGGTAGAGGTCCTTATAGTTGGTGTGGTCGTTCGTAGAGGTCCTTATAGTTGGTGGTCGTTGTGACAGGCGTCTCTGGCGTTCAACATGTCTCAGGAATGCACATCAACTGTCTATTTTTTTCCCCTGTTGCAGTTGGCAATGTTGATTGCTTTTGTTGGAGTAATCTTGACAGGGGCCGCAGCTTGCATTAATAACCAGACGGACCCGTCTCAAGGTCCTCTGTCCAAACATCTCGTCTGTCCTTTTGGGGCCATTTGAACGGCGTTATCTGATTAGTGTTACCGTCACACACCACCTTGAGGGGATTTCGGGGCTTTGCGACCCCGCGGCCCGGTCAGCGACCAGGCCTCCTCGTTGTTGGTCAACCAGGCTGTTGGACTATCGTCACACTACCGTCAGTAGACGACATTTGAAGTCGACATTCATGTACCTTGGACCAGTGAACAAAAAATCGTTTTTTTCTGACCAGGATAAATTCGCCTTCTTCTAATTCTGGTAATTGAACTAGTAGACAATAGCATGTAATTACCTAAGTGTAGTTACAGGATGAGAGCTACGCTCGTGGTGTCCCGTCTTCCCAGCACTCTTTGTCATATAACGCTTTGAAACTACTGACGGTCTTGGCCTCCACCACCTTCTCACCTAACTTGTTCCAACCGTCTACCACTCTGTTTGCGAAAGTGAATTTTCTTATATTTCTTCGGCATCTGTGTTTAGTTTATATCTATGACCTCTTGTTCTTAAAGTTCCAGGTCTCAGGAAATCTTCCCTATCGATTTTATCAATTCCTGTTACTATTTTGTATGTAGTGATCATGTGTGTTGATATGATAGAGCCCAATAGCTTCAGGCTTATTATTTATTAATGCTGTGGCTGGTAGTGCAATAATTACATAGAAATGTAAATAATGATTCGCGAAATTTTGCCTAGTTTTGGATAAGTTTTGTAGACCTACTTTATTAATACATTTGTCGTGTAGCATTGTATAAGTAGACCTTTGATAGTATTTCACTTGTCATGTACTATATTGTACCTGGTTGATGGGGTTCTGGGGCCAGATTCACGAAAGCACTTACGAAAGTACTTACGAACGTGTACATGTTTCCTCAATCTTTGACGGCTTTGGTTACATTTATTAAACAGTTTACAAGCATGAAAACTTGCCAATCAACTGTTGTTATTGTTATAAACAGCCTCCTGGTGCTTCGGAACTCATTAACTGTTTAATAATTGTAAACAAAGCCGCCAAAGATTGAGAAAAGAAGTACACATTCGTAAGTGTTTGCGTAAGTGCTTTCGTGAATCTGGCCCCTGGGAGTTCTTCTACTCCCCAAGCCCGGCCCGAGGCCAGGCGCGACTTGTGAGAGCTTGGTCCACCAGGCTGTTGCTTGGAGCTGTAAGCAAGTAAGTGTGTAAGCAAGTCATGGTGTGGGTAAGAGAGAATGAACCAGGTGTTTCACAGAGTTATTAATATGGAGGGCGAGTGTGTGTCACTCCTTGAAGAGTCCTGCTGTGGGTTTAAACAGCGAGTCTCGTGTGATCCTGGTTCACAAGTACCTCCCTCCACCCCCACCACGATACTGTAAGACCGGCCAATATCCGCTTGCAAGGTCCCGTCTTGCAGAGGTCAAGGGAGCCGGTCGGCCGAGCGGACAGCACGCTGGACTTGTGATCCTGTGGTCCAGGGGTCGATCCCGGGCGCCGGCGAGAAACAATGGGCAGAGTTTCTTTCACCCTATGCCCCTGTTACCTAGCAGTAAAATAGGTACCTGGGTGTTAGTCAGCTGTCACGGGCTGCTTCCTGGGGGTGGAGGCCTGGTCGAGGACCGGGCCGCGGGGACACTAAAAGCCCCGAAATCATCTCAAGATAACCTCAAGATAACATCAATTGCAAGAATATTACGAGGATAACGGCCCTTGTGGACAACAGCCTTTGAGCAAGAAGAGAATTCCTGGGCCTGTGGAAAACGTCTCTCGAAACCAACTACAGGTAAACTCAGGTAAACCATACCACCTCAGGCCCCTAACGGCCCCAGGCCAGGCTTGGGGGAGAGGTGAGGGTGGTTATCAAGGAAAAGCGCCAAGCCATTACGGCTATCTAGCACTGGGAAGGGGCCAGGATAAGGATTTGGGATGGGACGGAGGAACTCTAGGAACCTTCCACAGGTAAAGGTGCATTGTAGGGTATCGTAGATGGACCACTGTGATTATCTGGGCCTGGTAGCAAGGCTCACATATCGGCGTTGGAAGAACTTACTGGTATCAAAGTATTAGGCTAATGGGTTCTATTTTGTCTAAGCGTTTCAGTGTTCAACGCAATTTTTAACCTGCGTAAATATTTTAACATTGGGCGACACAGCATAGGTTCCCTAAGCCAGGTATATGGTGACAGGTGTGACCTGCAAGGTTTTACAGGTGTGTTAAGCATACTCCAGGTTTGGTCTTACATATGTGGTCTACGAGGTTTTGAAGGATTCCTTACACGCGTTTCTGAAGGCTGTTCTGATGTTAGCCAGCCTCGCATACGCCGCTGGTGATAATCTTTTGATGTGGGCTTCTGGAGACAGGTTTGGCGTGATATCAACTCCCTCGACCTAGTTTCATTACCACCTATTAACATGGGTTGAACTTGAGTAGCCATTAGTTGAACCATTTGAGGGTATGTGTGTGGGTTTTAAGGGAGTGTGCGAGTGTGGTGGGGGGAGGGGGAAGTGTGTATGTGTGTGGGTTTAGGGAGTGGGAGGGGGAGTGTGTGTGTGTGTGTGTGTGTGTGTGTGTGTGTGTGTGTGTGTGTGTGTGTGTGTGTGTGTGTGTGTGTGTGTGTGTGTGTGTGTGTGTGTGTGTGTACTCACCTATTTGTACTCACCTATTTGTGCTTGCAGGATCGAGCATTGACTCTTGGATCCCGCCTTTCCAGCTATCGGTTGTTTACAGCAGTGACTCCTGTGTGTGTGTGTGTGTGTGTGTGTGTGTGTGTGTGTGTGTGTGTGTGTGTGTGTGTGTGTGTGTGTGTATGGCTGTGCGTGCGTGCGTACATGCCAGCAGGCCGTCCAGAGGGGGTGAGCACTCTACCCTACTCCCATCAGCTGTGTCACGTTGATAAACTTCTGATAATTACAGTCTTCCGAGTGGTTACTCGGGGCACAATGGTTCCAGTGCGTTATAAATGGAGGTGAGAGCCTCACTGTGCTCCGGGCCGCTCCTCTTACACCTTCCTCGCCACCAGAATGACTCTTGCGCTCTCAGAATGGGAGTTGTTCAGTGTGTGTGTGTGTGTGTGTGTGTGTGTGTGTACTCACCTAATTGTACTCACCTAATTGTGCTTGCGGGGGTTGAGCTCTGGCTCCCTGGTCCCGCCTCTCAACCGTCAATCAACTGGTGTACAGATTCCTGAGCCTATTGGGCTCTATCATATCTACATTTGAAACTGTGAATGGAGTCAGCCTCCACCACATCACTTCCTAATGCATTCCATTTGCTAACTACTCTGACACTGAAAAAGTTCTTTCTAACGTCTCTGTGGCTCATTTGGGTACTCAGCTTCCACCTGTGTCCCCTTGTTCGCGTCCCACCAGTGTTGAAAAGTTCGTCCTTGTTTACCCGGTCGATTCCCCTGAGGATTTTGTAGGTTGTGATCATGTCCCCCCTTACTCTTCTGTCTTCCAGTGTCGTGAGGTGCATTTCCCGCAGCCTTTCCTCATAACTCATGCCTCTTAGTTCTGGGACTAGTCTAGTAGCATACCTTTGGACTTTTTCCAGCTTCGTCTTGTGCTTGACAAGGTACGGGCTCCATGCTGGGGCCGCATACTCCAGGATTGGTCTTACATATGTGGTGTACAAGATTCTGAATGATTCCTTACACAGGTTCCTGAACGCCGTTCTGATGTTAGCCAGCCTCGCATATGCCGCAGACGTTATTCTCTTTATGTGGGCTTCAGGAGACAGGTTTGGTGTGATATCAACTCCTAGATCTTTCTCTCTGTCTGTTTCATTAAGTACTTCATCTCCTATTCTGTATCCTGTGCCTGGCCTCCTGTTTCCACTGCCACTGTTTCCACTGCCTGTGTGTGTGTGTGTGTGTGTGTACTCACCTATATGTACTCACCTATATGTGCTTGCAGGATCGAGCATTGACTCTTGGATCCCGCCTTTCTAGCTATCGGTTGTTTACAGCAATGACTCCTGTCCCATTTCCCTATCATACCTAGTTTTAAAAGTATGAATAGTATTTGCTTCCACAACCTGTTCCCCAAGTGCATTCCATTTTTCTACTACTCTCACGCTGTGTGTGTGTGTGTGTGTGTGTACATCTTGTTGTGCTTGCGGGGGTTGAGCTCTGCTCTTTCGGCCCGCCTCTCAACTGTCAATCAACTGTTTCTACTACTATTTTTTTCCACACCCCACACACACCCAGGAAGCAGCCCGTGACAGCTGACTAACTTCCAGGTACCTATTTACTGTTAGGTAACAGGGGAATAGGGTGATAGAAACTCTACCCATCGTTTCTCGCCCGGAATCGAACCCGGGACCACAGGATCATGTGCCCAGCGTGCTGTCCGCTCGGCCACCGGCTCCTTGCGTGTGTGTGTGTGTCGGATCGAGCTGTTTGTGGGTGTGAGAGTGAGGTGGCCTTGTGTGGGCGTGCGGGCGGAGCCAAGTGGTCACTGGAGCTCCCCCCCCCCCTCCATCCTATAACATGGTAATGTGGTGACTACAGTTCCCGGCCCCGCCTCTATGGCCGTCTCCTCCACCTCCACACCGCCCCTGAGGCGTGGAGCAGCCGCCGCCGCCACTGTAGGCTGTCCCTAGGGTGTCCCCAGGGTGTCCCTCGTCCCTGGAGGGGGTGTCTATAATGGAGGCCAGGGTTGGTGTGTTCATAAGGTGCTCGGCTACCTTGTGGCGTGAGACGTAGCTCGTGGATAATTGCTCTGTTGTGGTTAGCTTCCAGGAGGCCCACCTTGGCTCACCTGTCCGCCCACCTTGGCTCACCTGTCCGCCCACCTTGGCTCACCTGCCCGCCCACCTTGGCTCACCTGTCCGCCCACCTTGGCTCACCTGTCCGCCCACCTTGGCTCACCTGCCCGCCCACCTTGGCTCACCTGTCCGCCCACCTTGGCTCACCTGTCCGCCCACCTTGGCTCACCTGTCCGCCCACCTTGGCTCACCTGTCCGCCCACCTTGGCTCACCTGCCCGCCCACCTTGGCCCACCTGTCCGCCCACCTTGGCTCACCTGTCCGCCCACCTTGGCTCACCTGTCCGCCCACCTTGGCTCACCTGCCCGCCCACCTTGGCTCACCTGTCCGCCCACCTTGGCTCACCTGTCCGCCCACCTTGGCTCACCTGCCCGCCCACCTTGGCTCACCTGTCCGCCCACCTTGGCTCACCTGTCCGCCCACCTTGGCTCACCTGTCCGCCCACCTTGGCTCACCTGTCCGCCCACCTTGGCTCACCTGCCCGCCCACCTTGGCCCACCTGTCCGCCCACCTTGGCTCACCTGTCCGCCCACCTTGGCTCACCTGCCCGCCCACCTTGGCTCACCTGTCCGCCCACCTTGGCTCACCTGTCCGCCCACCTTGGCTCACCTGCCCGCCCACCTTGGCTCACCTGTCCGCCCACCTTGGCTCACCTGTCCGCCCACCTTGGCTCACCTGTCCGCCCACCTTGGCTCACCTGTCCGCCCACCTTGGCTCACCTGTCCGCCCACCTTGGCTCACCTGCCCGCCCACCTTGGCTCACCTGTCCGCCCACCTTGGCTCACCTGTCCGCCCACCTTGGCTCACCTGTCCGCCCACCTTGGCTCACCTGCCCGCCCACCTTGGCTCACCTGTCCGCCCACCTTGGCTCACCTGTCCGCCCACCTTGGCTCACCTGTCCGCCCACCTTGGCTCACCTGCCCGCCCACCTTGGCCCACCTGTCCGCCCACCTTGGCTCACCTGTCCACCTACATTGGCTCACCTGTCCGTCCACCTTGGCTCACCTGTCCGCCCACCACCTTGCCAGGCACCCCTCGTGGGCCTTGTCATTGGTCATGGCAACTTTGTCTCTCTCGCGTTGCCACTCCGTCAAAAAGGCAACGGTTTTGCCCATCCAGAAACGTAGGGAAGTTAAGGGAACCCCATGTAAGGATACGTCAGTATCGCGGTGCTTTAATTCTGACTAATCCATCGTATTTTTTAACGGATTGGTCGCGTACGTCACAAATGCGACGTGTTAGAGGACGGGTCGAGGCCGGCCGTCATTGCACAACCACTATACGCGTTAATTGGTAATTGAGGAACGCGTAATTGTATTGTAAATTACCCATTACCCCCTTAACTTAGGATATACCGCGTGCCCTTGTTGGCCTCAGGATGGGTGATGGGTGTTCTCTCCCCCCACACACACTCACCCCCACACCCCCCCACCCCCACACTTCCTCTGGCTCACCCTTGCACTTCTCAGGTTCATTTGGCAAGTTAAGTGAGCACATGTGTGGCTCCTGTTCATGTGTGTGGCCCCTGTTCATGTGTGTGGCTCCTGTTCATGTGTGTGGCTCCTGTTCATGTGTGTGGCCCCTGTTCATGTGTGTGGCTCCTGTTCATGTGTGTGGCTCCTGTTCATGTGTGTGGCCCCTGTTCATGTGTGTGGCTCCTGTTCATGTGTGTGGCCCTGTTCATGTGTGTGGCTCCTGTTCATGTGTGTGGCCCCTGTTCATGTGTGGCCCCTGTTCATGTGTGGCCCCTGTTCATGTGTGGCCCCTGTTCATGTGTGGCTCCTGTTCATGTGTGGCCCCTGTTCATGTGTGGCCCCTGTTCATGTGTGTGGCCCTGTTCATGTGTGGCCCCTGTTCATGTGTGGCTCCTGTTCATGTGTGGCCCTGTTCATGTGTGGCCCCTGTTCATGTGTGGCTCCTGTTCATGTGTGGCCCCTGTTCATGTGTGGCCCCTGTTCATGTGTGGCTCCTGTTCATGTGTGGCCCCTGTTCATGTGTGGCCCCTGTTCATGTGTGGCAGCTGTTCTCTCGTCTCCTCTGTGTCGTATATGTATTTCCACTTGTTATTAGAGAGAGAGAGAGAGAGAGAGAGAGAGAGAGAGAGAGAGAGAGAGAGAGAGAGAGAGAGAGAGAGAGAGAGAGAGAGAGAGAGAGAGAGGAAGGAAGGGTGTGGGAAGGGGGAAATAATATGATAAAGAGCAGGAAAGGTCAATGGACGTTGTCACGGTATGTGGGCCCCCCCCCCCTCTCCTGTTGCTTATGTGGCAACAGGAGAGAGAGAGAGAGAGGGGGGGGGGAGGGAGGAAAGAAAATGATAAGATGTATTTTGAGAACGTTCACATCTAGAGACCTCACAGCAATGCTAATACTATTTAACTCACTGATGCTGTCCCGTCTTGAGTATTGCTCGGTACTCACTTCCCCCTTCAGAGCAGGAGAGATCTCTGAATTAGAGGGAATACAGAGAACATATTGGGCACGCATAGAAACTGTAAAACATCTAAATTATTGGGATCGTCTCAAAGCTCTCAAAATGTACTCTTTGGAAAGAAGATAAGAAAGGTATCAAATAATATATACATGGAAGATACTGGAGGGCCAGGTCCCAAATTTGCACAGTAGAATAACAACATACTGGAGCAAAAGGTACGGAAGGAAATGTAGAATAGAACCAGTGAAGAGTAGAGGTGCCATAGGCACAATCAGAGAACACTGAACATCAGAGGTCCACGGCTGTTGAACACCCTCCCAGCAAGCATTAGAAATATTGCCGGAACGAAAGTGAAAGTCTTCAAGAAGCATTTAGACAACCTCTTGCAGGAAGTGCCGGACCAACCAGGCTGTAGTGGATATGCGAGCCTGCCGGCAGGGTAGCTGCCCAGGCCAATATTAAATGCAAATAGTTATCCATATCAAGGAATGGATAGGTTAGTGGACTGTCATATATTTCTGGTTAGATTAACAGTACATTTTTTTTTGCCCCAACCAAGTAATTGCTTGAAGCAATGTCGACCTCGACAGAACCCTTAGGGAGTCGGTCGGCCGAGCGGACAGCACGCTGGACTTGTGATCCTGTGGTCCTGGGTTCGATCCCCAGGCGCCGGCGAGAAACAATGGGCAGAGCTTCTTTCACCCTATGCCCCTGTTACCTAGCAGTAAAATAGATACCTGGGTGTTACTCAGCTGTCACGGGCTGCTTCCTGGGGGTGGAGGCCTGGTCGAGGACCGGGCCGCGGGGACACTAAAAAGCCCCGAAATCATCTCAAGATAACCTCAAGATAACCCTCGCTTCTCAGAACTTCCCTGGCACATGGAATTTCCCTACGATAAATGATAGTTTACAACCCCCTATTGCCTTTAATTACCCCTCCGCGGTCTACAGCAAAAAGTTTACCATAGGTCTCCCGCGCTGGTAATACCCCCAATACAACAGCGGTTTACACTATACCACTATTAATCGTATCCCCCTTTCTGGAAGGTCGGGTATACGATATATAATGCGAGATGAAGAGGCAACTTGAAGCCAGCACAGATCAACATACTGTGTTGTTATCCCTATATAGAGACTTGGGTTGTAAGTAGTGATCAACACGTCTGTTGTGACGGGCACGATGATTATTATTACACCCCTACCTGCCTACCACCACCACCACCACCACCACCAACCTGGCTACCACCATTACCAGTGCCGTTAACCAGTCTTGTGGTGGTGGTGGGAAGGTAATTACCAGCCACAGGTGTGACTAAGTCTCTCAACTGCCTGGTTGATCAATTACATTATTGTTGTTGTTGTTGTTGTTTTTACGTCCAGCGACTCGGGAACCACAGTCTGATTGATCAAGTGTCTTAGCAGTTGTTTAAGAGGTTTTATCTTGAATACAAAGGCTTTAAATCCTTAATATATATACATAAATTATACAGGATCGCACGTACGTGTGTGTGTGCGCGTGCGTGTGCGTGCGTGTGTGTGCGTGCGTGTGTGTGCGTGCGTGCGTGCGTGCGTGTGCGTGCGTGCGTGTGCGTGCGTGTGTGTGTGTTCTTTGCGTGCCTACAGGATACTCTTGGATCCCGTCTTTCTAACCGTCGCTTGTCTAATGCAGCCTTTAGCAGCTGTCTAACTCCCAGGTACCTATTTACTGCTAGGTAAACAGAACCATCAGATGAAACACACCTGATTTCTGCCTCGGCCGGGAATCGAACCAGAGCTCCGAGGACTACGTTGCCACCAGGCTGCCTACCCGCCGTTATACCTATGATAGTGGGATCATCTTTGTCTGTATCAGCGTGTTGATCTCTTGGCCTTACCTCGGGGGCTCTCATTCCCTTGTAAGAGAGAGACCTAGAGCGCTCTAGAGAGACCTAGAGCGCTCTAGAGAGACCTAGAGCGCTCTGGAGAGACCTAGAGCGCTCTGGAGAGACCTAGAGCGCTCTAGAGAGACCTAGAGCGCTCTAGAGAGACCTAGAGCGCTCTGGAGAGACCTAGAGCGCTCTGGAGAGACCTAGAGCGCTCTGGAGAGACCTAGAGCGCTCTAGAGAGACCTAGAGCGCTCTAGAGAGACCTAGAGCGCTCTAGAGAGACCTAGAGCGCTCTAGAGAGACCTAGAGCGCTCTAGAGAGACCTAGAGCGCTCTGGAGAGACCTAGAGCGCTCTGGAGAGACCTAGAGCGCTCTAGAGAGACCTAGAGCGCTCTAGAGACCTAGAGAGCGCTAGAGCCCTCTATAGAGGGAGCTATGAGAGGAGAGAGAGCCACACTGCCAACATATGTGTAGCAGTGTCCAGGTCGGCCGGATGAACACGCCCTGAGCCATTCACATGAATATAAAAGGCTTGATAGGAAGCCATTGGTGAGTTTTGCGTCAACCAAGGTTGGGGCTCACATTGTCATATGGCTCAACCGTTTGGGTAGAAATGTGCCGTCCTCTTGACTTAATTCACGCCAGCCAAGCCTGGCCCCGGGCCGGGCTTGGGGGAGTAGAACAACTCCTAGAACACCATCCAGGTACAATCCAGGCAACTCAGAGGTAATGCTGGCCAATACTGTCCTGTATCTTCTTGAGGTTATCTTGAGATGATTTCGGGGCTTTAGTGTCCCCGCGGCCCGGTCCTCGACCAGGCCTCCTTGGCCTGTTAGTTAAAGTTAGTTAGTTAAAAGCAGTTAGGAGTCATTAACTGTCTTATTGACTGCTTTTGGCACTTGGCCCCCCCCCTATCCCTGGCTACCCCTCCCCCCACCCCCTCCCTAGCCTACCCATCCCTGCCTACCCATCCCTACCTACCCCCTCCCCCCGAGGTCTCAACAACCCCACAGTCTTCCTTCAAGGTACAACTTGCCCTCCAGCGCTCAGTGACAGCTGGTGTCACGACCTTCAGTTCATTTTCCTCGTTAGCTCTGTCATTCCGGTTTGCTACGGGCTCGCCATAGCCCGTGCTACTTGGAACTTCTTACTCCAGGTGTAACACTGTAAAAGTGTTTGGGTTAGTTTATTTAAAATATATATAGAGTACACGAGTCACAGACAAGGATCGGAGAGGCGCCAGTTGTCTGCCTGAGATCTCACACCTCTAACCGTTAACGACCCCAAGTGACCTGAGGTCAGATCATGAGAATTTCACCTTGCTTCCGCTAAGCTCTTAATTGGAGCCGGGTAGCCTTCAAACATGCCGACGTTTAAGGAGTGGCTTGGTAGAGTGCCGGAGGCTATCTACTTATGGGCGGAGTTAGCTACTAGGTTCCCCAATATAAACTCGGAGAGCTATCGAGCAGAAAAGCAATAGGAGACCGGCCAGCGGAGCAGAGCAGAGGCCAGCCGTCGAGATAGGCCGTCACCAGACGGGGGGTGACGCTGCCTGAAAATTGCAGACCCCCCCCCCCCCTCTCTATTCAACTTAGACTCAGTCCTCGGTGAGTGAACATTTAGGTGACTTGGTCGTGTTTACATATGTTGTGTGATGATCAGGGGCAGTCAAGTTGTAGGGTTCTCAGATTCTTGGAGGATGACTCACTTTAAATATTAAACTGGAACATTTTAATTGAATTGCTAAATTATGATACTTCATGTGAAATATAATTATGAATTTATTATTTAAATTGTGTTTAACTTTGTTCCCTAGAGATTTTGAGTTGAGATGAGAAAGCCTCTGTAGTTACTGGTTTCATGGTTTAGAATGAGTACATGATAAAGATGGGACCATACTAATAATGATCTCTTGATAACATCTTTTGAGAATTTTGTGATACAGGCAAGTTCCATTCCTTGTCTTGTATGTAATGATCATGAATGGATGGTGGCAGCATTTCGTCTTCTACTATCTACTCTTCTACGTCTACTTTCTACTCTTCTACTACTACCTATCTATTCCTCTCCCTCCACCCCTCTCTAAACTCTCACTTTCAGCTAATGACCCTCCTCGCTCCTCCCACCTCCCTACCTCTTACCCCAAACCCTCACTAATTACTTCACTATTCATTTCTTTCCTTTCGTTTTCCCTTTACGTTTGTGGCAATGATTCTGTATTCTAGAGTTCTCTCTAGAGTTTCGGGTAACTGATCAAGTTACGGCGCCTTGTAGTCTTAGCACCTAGGTAGTCAAATACCTAGGTTACAAGGTGTTGAACGAGAGAGGTTGCCTTAGGAACTCTGGAGGTGCTCTAGAATAGTTAGCTAACTGGGGACGGGATAACGGACTAGAGAGAGCTGTTTCCCCCGGCCTCGTTAGTTAACTGGGGGGTGGAATAATGGACAAGATAGAGCCATTTCCCCCACCCCCCGTTACACAGGTAGCGATTCTTAAACAACAACAACAACTTTTGTTCCAATTGAACTCTGGTGCATATTTAGGCCAGGTTTATAACGGTTATCTTGAGGTGATTTCGGGGCTTAGCGTCCCCGCGGCCCGGTCCTCGACCAGGCCTCCTTTTTGTTACACACTCCCAGGAAGCAGCCCGTAGCAGCTGTCTAATTCCCAGGTACCTATTTACTGCTAGGTGAACAGGGACATCAGGGGTGAAATAAACATTTTTGCCCATTTGTCTCCACCTCCACCGGGGCTCGAACCCGGAACTTCAGGACTACGAATTCGAAGTGCTGTCCACCCAGCTGTCAGGCGCCCTTCTGATGATGTATGGCGTACACTGCGCCAGTTCTTGCAGTCTGTGTTCACTGTATGTGTTGAACAGTGACGCTAGGGAGTGAGAGGCTTAGGAGGGAGAGAGGGAGGGAGGGAGAAGGGACACGCACGCACACGCACGCACGTGCGGCTACTAAACATACACCTCACGCAATCACAAAATAAAGCATCTAGATAACCGGACCAGTCTCGGAGCTCTCAAAAATTTCTCCTCTCTCAAGAGAGGAGGAGACGAGAGAGGCATCATAATATATACATGGTAGATACACTCGACCATAAGGTTCAGGTACAATCCAGGTACTCCTGTGATGGTTGGGGTCACGGGGCCTCGTAAGTGGTGTACACAGGATTGTTATCGTGGAGAGAGAGACACACACACAGAGATACACAGAGACAGAGACAGAGAGAGCTTTTCCGTTACACCTGAAGGTGGTAATCAATGACTGGTTCCCAGGGCTGTTAACAGGTGGTTCGTGATGCCAGTCTGTGAGGGAACGTACAGTTACTTCCCGGTCTATACCCCCCTCCCCCACACCCCCTCCCCCACACCCTCCTCCCCTACACCCCCTCACCCACACCCCCCTCCCCTACAACCCCTCCCCTACACCCCCTCCCCCACACCCCCTCCCCTACAACCCCTCCCCTACACCCCCCTCCCCTACAACCCCTCCCCTACACCCCTCCCGTAAGACACTCTCCTGCACTAGAGGGGGAGAGGGGAAGGGGGGTGGTACTATTACCCGCTTCCGCTCCTGTTATTTTCATCTGTAAGAAATTTTATTGTTCGACTGTACCCGGGTTTTGTACTGTGTGTGTCTCCCTCTCTCTTACTGTATCCTTCCCACTCTCCCTTAACCCATGGGGGGTGTAGCTCCCCACACCCCCACACTACCAGGGGGTGTAGCCCCCCACACCCCCACAGGGTGTCTTCCTGTAACAACAGTGACCTTAACCCACAACCCCGCCTTAGGAGTCTAGCCTTGAGCTCACTCACCAGAGATTTACAAGGGCTCATCCTCCCCTCGACTACTCCGTTACAAATGCGACCTAATTATACATTTTCAACCACCGGAATATTAACGTTTTCTAGGCATCGTCCTCGATAGGTTAGGTGGGTTGCTTGGGGTCGTACGTTGCTGGTAAGGTAAAGCGACTGCATTTTTTTTTTCCCGGAATGGAAATCGAGATTTGGCTGCAGGGTGCATCAGAGGTGATTGAGAGGCGGGTCACAGAGCTGGAGCTCGACTAAGGCAAGGAAGATAATGCTTTGCAACTGTTGAAAGACATATTCTTGTATTCAGTTATTTCTAATCGCCCAAAATATTGACCTGTTGCTTCCAATCTTAGTTTAAGGAGCGGGGAATGATACTGGTGTTATCTTGAGATGATTTCGGGGCTTTAGTGTCCCCGCGGCCCGGTCCTCGACCAGGCCTCCACCCCCAGGAAGCAGCCCGTGACAGCTGACTAACACCCAGGTACCTATTTTACTGCTAGGTAACAGGGGCATAGGGTGAAAGAAACTCTGCCCATTGTTTCTCGCCGGCGCCTGGGATCGAAGCCAGGATCACAAGTCCAGCGTGCTGTCCACTCGGCCGACCGGCTCCCTGGGGTATTGTGATACACCTCAGCACTAAAGAGTGCCCAGCACGACCCAGGGCATGAGTGGCTAGAAGCACCAGCAGCCAGCCGCAAGAGTGAACCTCGAACCTGAACCCAAGAGGCAAGTTTGAGTGGAGAGTGGGAGAGGGAGGGATGGGGGGATCAGTGGGAAGGGGGGAGTGTTGGTGGGATGGGGGGGGAAGGAGAGGAGCCGTCTGAATTAACCAGTGCCAAACCTGTTCCGTCCAGAAGGTCATTCTCGGCTCATCGACCATTTGTGTCATAAGAGACAATTAGCGGGCGAGGGGTCCAAGTGGGTTATGGGGGGGGGGATAGGGGGGTTAGACCAAGGTTATAGTGTGAGAGGGGGGCTTCCTCCCCCCCCATCCTCCCACACTCTTGGCGCCAGTGTGAGGTCGGTCGGCCGAGCGGACAGCACGCTGGACTCCTGATCCTGTGGTCCTGGGTTCGATCCCAGGCGCCGGCGAGAAACAATGGGCAGAGTTTCTTTCACCTCATCCTCCACAACACCACAAACATGTCTCCGAAGTATATCGCTACAAAGCAATGGGTTCTGGGAAAATGGGTTCTGGGTGAACCCATTTCCATTCTTCTAGTCCCCAATCCCCGGCCTGGAGGCCAGGCTTAACTTGTGGTGCTCAATCCAACAGACTGTTGCTTGGCGCAGCCCGCAGGCCCCCCGTGTCCACCACAACCCAGCTGGTCCGCTGCTGCATGCTGGGAACTGTCCATGTTGTTTAGTCCAAAGTGGACAAAAAGGTGGACAAATGTCCACTTTTGTTCCGGCGGTAATGTATTTTTATTATTACTTACCGAACCACTTGGACTGGACGGTAGAGTGACGGTCTCGCTTCATGCAGGTCGGCGTTCAATCCCCGACCGTCCACAAGTGGTTGGACACCATTCCTTCGTCTTAGACACACGCGCCTGATTTTCTCAGCTCTATCAAGTTGCTGTGGTTACCTTGGGCCAGATTCACAAAGCAGTTACGCAAGCACTTACGAACCTGTACATCTTTTCTCAATCTTTGGCGGCTTTGTTTACAATTATTAAACAGTTAATGAGCTCCGAAGCACCAGGAGGCTGTTTATAACAATAACAACAGTTGATTGGCAAGTTTTCATGCTTGTAAACTGTTTAATAAATGTAACCAGAGCCGTCAAAGATTGAGGAAAGATGTACACGTTCGTAAGTGCTTGCGTAACTGCTTCGTGAATCAGGCTCCTTATGTAATATGGTCAATAATACTAAGAGTAGAGCACATTTACATGTGAAGTTCACAAGTGTGAAGACGTTTCGGTCTATCTTGGACCCTTATCTCCAGCACAGACCGAAACGTCGTCACATTCTCTCATATGTGTGGATTTGGGTTGTGTTCAGTCACACTGTTGTGGCTTTTGTTTACCCCACATGTCACTGTTGTCACTTTTGTGACGTGTTGAGCTGCGTTATGTAACACACTCATTTGTATTGTATCTGGGAGACAATGTGTTGATCCTTATCTGAGATAAGACGGTGGAGACACACTTGTGTTACCCAGAAGTGTGTCAGAGGGAGGTGCCTCACATCTCCGTGAAGGTGGTGTGTCAAACAGCTGATTTTACCGCCATTTTTCTGCCCGTGGTGTAAAAAAGCTGATTTTCCCGCCATTTTCCTCCCTGTGGTGTAAAACAGCTGATTTTCCCGCCATTTTTCCGTCCGTGGTGTAAAACAGCTGATTTTCCCGCCATTTTCCACCCGGTGGTGTAAAACAGCTGATTTTCCCGCCATTCCCACACACACACACTCACTAATCATCATCTAAAGATAGCCATCTTCCTGCCCTTGGTGTTCGGAGTGGTGTGTGTGTGTGTGGGGGGGGGAGGGTTCAGGGGTTGTGTGTGTGGGGGAGGGGAACAAAAAGATAGGCGGGGTCGTAGTATTATTAGCCCTGCACATCTGTCCTTGTGTATATCTCATGCCTTGAGCAAATAATATTTACCACGTGTCTGAGAAAATAATATTGATCCTGTGTGTTGAAGTGGGTATATAGGGTGTTGTGTGGCAGTGTTGCACCTTGTGTGTTGCACCTTGTGTGTTGCACCTTGTGTGTTGCACCTTGTGTGTTGCACCTTGTGTGTTGCACCTTGTGTTGCACCTTGTGTTGCACCTTGTGTGTTGCACCTTGTGTGTTGCACCTTTAAGCCTAATACGTCAGTCTCGTGTGTTGTATATGTGTTCTTCATAACATAGAACGCTGTACAAAAGTTGAAGTGCTATTTGTGCATAAATTGGAACACATTATATAATTACCAATCTCTCTGTTGTACAGAGTGAGGCCAGGAGTCATTAAGCTCTTGAAGTGTCCGGCTACGAAACCTGTACATCTTTCCTCGACAATGGCCACATAATCTATTAGGCAGTTTATGAGCTTGGAAACTTCACATCCCCAGGTTATTATTGTTACAATCATATTTGTAGTGCTTTGGAGGTTATTAACTGCTTAATAACTGCAAACACAGTCGTCATGATAGGGGAAAGATGTAGAGGTTTCGTAAGTGGACGGGTAAATCCTTGATGAATCAGAGGTTAAGTGTCTTTACGACGAAAACAAAACAAAAGTCGCTCCAAGCGACAGTCTTACGGGTTATTCATGCCCGTGCCATCTATTGGATGGGTTAATTTTTATCAGTCAACAGTCGGTTGGACCAAGTTGTCACAGTTCAAGCTCCTGGGCCCCAGGCCGGGCTCGGGAAGTAGAAGAACTCCCGAAACCCACTCCAGGTATATCTTGAGGTTATCTTGAGATGATTTCGGGGCTTTAGTGTCCCCGCGGCCCGGTCCTCGACCAGGTCTCCACCCCCCAGGAAGCAGCCCGTGACAGCTGACTAACACCCAGGTACCTATTTTACTGCTAGGTAACAGGGGCATAGGGTGAAAGAAACTTTGTCCCATTGTTTCTCGCCGGCGCCTGGGATCGAAGCCAGGACCACAGGATCACAAGTCCAGCGTGCTGTCCGCTCGGCCGACCGGCTCCCTGGTATGGTATGGTCCAGAGTCTTGAGAATGTCGAGAAGAACTTGAGAGTGTCCTTAGTGTTATAATAACCTCCTTGGCGTAGTCTGCGGGGGTTGAGCTTTGGCTCTCTGGTCCCGCCTCGAGGTGCCGAGAGGCGTGTTGCCTCCTGTGTTCAGCACTCCTCCTCCACCTCGGATGTTCCTTATTAAACCACTTTCTCTCTCGGGTTTTTCTTATTCCTTAACGGGTGAGTGTTCCGTGTTGAGGCGTGGTGCTGTGAGGCCGTATTTAGCCGCTAGCTCACCCCCTCCGCCCTACACCACACATACCCAAGCTCCTGGGCCCGGTTAGTCCACTATGGGATCACCATAGACCGTGCTGCTCCTCAAAATGTTCCCAGCAGCTGAATCTAAGACAACGACCGAGGGAGCCGGTCGGCCGAGCGGACAGCACGCGGGACTTGTGATCCTGTGGTCCTGGGTTCGATCCCAGGCGCCGGCGAGAAACAATGGGCAGAGTTTCTTTCACCCTATGCCCCCTGTTACCTAGCAGTAAAATAGGTACCTGGGGTGTTAGTCAGCTGTCACGGGCTGCTTCCTGGGGGTGGAGGCCTGGTCGAGGACCGGGCCGCGGGGACACTAAAAAAGCCCCGAAATCATCTCAAGAGATAACCACTACCCATTTCGGGGCTATTCATGCCCGTGCCACCTCTTGGCTGGCTTATTCATCATAAATCATCAATCCTCAACCAATCAGCCCTTGTCCTCCCCACCAATGATCTACTGTGATACAGAGCACCTTGTAAGACTGGAAAATTGAGGGCACAGAAAGGAAGGAATGGAAAAGATGATAAATAAGAAACAGGAGACGGAAGAGACAGTAAATGAGAGACGGAAGAGAGAAGTGGTTCTGTTTTGTAGTCACATTTGAGTGTGAAGATGTGGAGTACATCACAAACAATGGGACAGCAAGAGGAAGTGTGTTCTAGTGAACTGTTTGTTCTGGCCGTTGCTGAGTGTGGCCCTCCCCCCCCCCCCCCTGGGTCTCCCAGTCACCCTGTGTCACACCGGTACACACCAGCCACACCCTCAGCCACCTCCCTCCTGTCATTGTATTCCCAGGTGTATTGTACTAAAGTGTAGCGTGGATAATGAGTCCATTGGTGAGGGCGTGAGGGTGGGAAATGCTGGTATCTTTCACCCTATTGGTCCTGACGCCCCCTTCTCCCAGGTTTTATTTCTGGTGGCCCCCCTACACCTGTCCAATATGACCCCCCCCCACCTTACCTTGAGGTTACCTTGAGGTGCTTCCGGGGCTTAGTGTCCCCGCGGCCCGGTCGTCGACCAGGCCTCCTGGTTGCTGGACTGATCAACCAGGCTGTTAGACGCGGCTGCTCGCAGCCTGACGTATGAGTCACAGCCTGGTTGATCAGGTATCCTTTGGAGGTGCTTATCCAGTTCTCTCTTGAACACTGTGAGGGGTCGGCCAGTTATGAACACAGCTGTCAAATATGACCCCTACACCTGTTCAATATGACCCCTACACCTGTTCAATATGAGCCCCTACACCTGTCCAATATGACTCCCTACACCTGCCCAACACAACCCACACACACACCTGCTACACACACCCTGTGTGGGCATTCTTTACCCTTGATCGGAAAAAAACTTTAAAAAGTTCTGGATCGAGAATTTTTAAATAGTTACCTTGTCAAGAAGGAAGAAATCGCATACATAAATACGTTTTGAGCAGTTTAAGGGTCAAGACAGTGTCTATTGCCTGTTTATCTACGATAATCTACGATACGATAATAATCTACGATACGATACACTACGATAATCTTCTCTTCTGCTTTCTTCTCTTCACAGCGGCATGTTTTAAAGTCTTACTATGCTTTCACTTGGACTGGACGGTAGAGCGACGGCCTCGCTTCATGCAGGTCGGCGTTCAATCCCCCGAGCGTCCATAAGTGGTTGGTTGGGCACCATTCCTTCCCTCGTCCCATCCCAAATTCTTATCCTGATCCTTTCCCAGAGCTATATAGTCCTAATGGCTTGGCGCTTTGCCCCTGATAATTCCCCTCCCTCCCCCCCCCCCCCCACACACACACATTCTTATTTGAGCCCCCCCCTGTTCCATTTTCTTCCCCTCCTCTCCCTTTCCTTCCGTTTCTCCATCTTACAAGACTCCTGCAGGTACCATCCAATGGCTGAAACGTGACATGGGCATTGTTACAGTGGCGTGGGGTGGGGGGAGGGATGGAATGGAAGGGAGAGGAGTAGAGGGAAGTTAGGGGGTGAGGGAGAGAGAGAGGGGGGAGGGAGAGGTAAGCGAGTATTGCACAAGGCTCTTCAACACAGGTTAAGAGAGCCATTGGAGTTGCTTCAATTTTTCATCAAATGGTCAAACTGTGTTTTTTGGAGGGGAAGGGATAATCATGCGTCTATTATTAGCTGAAGGCTAATAATAGAAGTGTTTTGTAGGTAGTGATCATGTCTCCTCCTAACTCTTCTCTCACGCACGATGCTTCGTGTGTGTGTGTGTGTGTGTGTGTGTGTGTGTGTGTGTGTGTGTGTGTGTGTGTGTGTGTGTGTGTGTGTGTGTGTGTGTGTGTTGGGGGGTTGTGGGTGGGTCCAGGCAGTGGGCGGGTGAGTGAGCCATGCAGGAAAGTGAAGGTTGTACTGGTATTGGGGGAGGGTGTCGTGACCTGGGAAGCTTGGTAGGTGTGGGAACACCTGACTGTGTAGGGGCGGGTGTAGTAGGGAGGTTTGGTGGGTGTAGGGGGAGTGTGGGTGGGTGTACATGTACTCAGCTGTGCTTGTGGGGGTTCAAGAGCGTGTTCAAGCGAGAGAGAGAGAGAGAGAGAGAGAGAGAGAGAGAGAGAGAGAGAGAGAGAGAGAGAGAGAGAGAGAGAGAGAGATGGACGGACGGACGGACGGACGGACGGACGGACGGACGGACGGATGGACAGACGGGCAGACAGACGGAGGGAGAGAACAGGGCCGCCACAAAGAATGGATCCAGGAGCTACTCGCCTGACCTGAAAGCACTGAGCACGTTATAACAGAGGCAGATGTACCCAGCCAACCCGTTCTCGCAAATTTAATAAGTCAATATTGACTTATTAAATATGTGCATAGGTGACATACTTAACATAATAGATACCCTTAAAAAGATTCATAGAAAACACCGACCTTACCTAACCTTGTTAGTATCTTAAGGTAAGCATCTTATTGCTTCGTAATTACAATTATTACCTAACCTATAATACGTATAGGTTAAGTAATAATTGTAATTACGAAGCAATAAGATGCTTATCTTAAGATACTAACAAGGTTAGGTAAGGTCGGTGTTTTCTATGAATCTTTTTAAGGGTATCTATTATGTTTAGTATATCACCTATGCACGTAGTTAATAAGTCAATATTGACTTTACGAATTTGCGAGAACGGGTTGCGTAATCAGCAGTTAAACGCCAATATATTGCGTCCAGCAGCAGGTGTGCCCTATACCTGTCGAGGGAGAGGAGCAGGGGTGCTCCAGGGGTGTAAGTCACGTACATCAGACACGCTGGCGATGACAGCCCGCCTCCTCTCCACACAGCAGTGACTACTGGTGTGGAAGGGACGGCTGTGGGCGGGAGTTTAGGTGTGGATGGGGTTACCAGTGTGGGCGTGGGCGGTGATGGCCTGTGGGCGGGCTAGTTGCAACATAATATATGGATGGATGCGTGTGTGTGTGTGTGTGTGTGTACTCACCTATTTGTGCTTGCGGGGGTTGAGCTCTGGCACTTTGGTCCCGCCTCTCAACTGTCAATCAACTGGTGTACTGGTTCCTGAGCCTACTGGGCTCAGTATTCCTGAGCCTACATTTGAAACTGTGTATGGAGTCAGCCTCCACCACATCACTGCCTAATGCATTCCATTTGTCAACCACTCTGACACTGAAAAAGTTCTTTCTAAGTGTGTGTGTGTGTGTGTGTGTGTGTGTGTGTGTGTGTGTGTGTGTGTGTAAGGAGGTAGGTTTGAATGCGTATGTACACTAAAGCGAGAATACGGTAGTGGGAATAGAACTAACTTAATAAATTTGATACAAATTGATCTTGTGGAATAGAAGAGCTCCCAGACCCCCATCAAGCAGGGGATCAGGTTGTGGTAAACTACAGGAGGATCATTACTACCATAGTTGTCTGAAGAAGACAAGATGGCGAGCGACTGTTTGTTGAACAAACATCCACTTCCGGCTAGACCATATTTACCTTGGCTAGACAATGGTTGGGTAATTATGTCGGTGAGAACAACCAGGCGATCATCAACACTATTAGACCGCAACTGTGGGGGGGGAGGGGGGTGTTGTGGGGCTTGGGAGAGGGGGGGGGTTGTGGGGCTTGGGAGAGGGGGGTGTTGTGGGGCTTGGGAGAGGGGGGGGTTGTGGGGCTTGGGAGAGGGGGGGGTTGTGGGGCTTGGGAGGGGGTTGTGGGGCTTGGAAGAGGGGGGGGGTATTGTGGGGCTTGGGAGGGGGTTGTGGGGCTTGGGAGAGAGGGGGGGTTGTGGGGCTTGGGAGAGGGGGGGTTGTGGGGCTTGGGAGAGGGTGGGGGGGTTGTGAGGCTTGGGAGAGGGGGGGTGTTGTGGGGCTTGGGAGAGGGGGGTTGTGGGGCTTGGGAGATGGGGGGGGGTTGTGGGGCTTGGGAGAGGGGGGGGTTGTGGGGCTTGGGAGAGAGGGGGGTTCGTGGGGCTTGGGAGAGGGGGGGTTGTGGGGCTTGGGAGAGGGGGGGGTTGTGGGGCTTGGGAGAGAGGGGGGTGTTGTGGGGCTTGAAAGAGAGGGGGGTGTTGTGGGGCTTGGGAGAGGGGGGGGGTTGTGGGGCTTGGGAGAGAGGGGGGTTCGTGGGGCTTGGGAGAGGGGGGGGTTGTGGGGCTTGGGAGAGAGGGGGGGTTGTGGGGCTTGGGAGAGAGGGGGGGGTTGTGGGGCTTGGGAGAGAGGGGGGGGGTTGTGGGGCTTGGGAGAGGGGGGGGGGTTGTGGGGCTTGGGAGAGAGGGGGGGTGTTGTGGGGCTTGGGAGAGGGGGGGGGTTGTGGGGCTTGGGAGAGAGGGGGTTCGTGGGACTTGGGAGAGGGGGGGTTCGTGGGGCTTGGGAGAGGGGGGGGGTTGTGGGGCTTGGGAGAGAGGGGGGGGGTTGTGGGGCTTGGGAGAGAGAGGGGGTTGTGGGGCTTGGGAGAGAGGGGGGGGGGTTGTGGGGCTTGGGAGAGGGGGGGGATTGTGGTGCTTGGGAGAGGGGGGGTTGTGGGGCTTGGGAGAGGGGGGGTGTTGTGGGGCTTGGGAGATGGGGGGGGGGGGTTGTGGGGCTTGGGAGAGGGGGGGGGGGTTGTGGGGCTTGGGAGAGGGGGGGGTTGTGGGGCTTGGGAGAGGGGGGGGTGTTGTGGGGCTTGGGAGAGGGGGGGGGTGTTGTGGGGCTTGGGAGATGGGGGGGGGGTTGTGGGGCTTGGGAGAGGGGGGGCTGAGACAAGGAAAGGGATATCTTGCTGCTCCGATATCCTTCTGCAATCGCAGCAACTGCACAACGCTCCAATGTCGTCGGGAGACGGTGTTGAGTTGTGTGTTGTGGGAAGCTAAAGGTGTTGTGTCTTGCAAGATAGGCGGCCAAGAAACGGCTAAGCAACAGCCCGTTGGGTTAAATCATATAAGTCGATGCTTGGCCCCCACAGGCCGGGCTTGCGGTGTTGAAGGACTCCAGAGACCCTCTCCAGGTAAACTCCAGGTAAACAGCGTTGAGGACCGCGATATTAACTACAAGGGTCCGATTCACGAAGCAGTTACGCAAGCACTTACGAACCTAGGGTCAGATTCACGAAGCAGTTACGCAAGCACTTACGAACGTGTACATCTTTCCTCGATCTTTGACGAGTTTGGTTACATTTATTAAACAGTTTACAAGCATGAAAACTTGCCAATCAACTGTTGTTATTGTTATAAACAGCCTCCTGGTGCTTCGGAGCTCATTAACTGTTTAATAATTGTAAACAAAGCCGCCAAAGATTGAGAAAAGATGGACAGGTTCGTAAGTGCTTGCGTAACTGCTTCGTGAATCTGGCCCCAGGTTCGTAAGTGCTTGCGTAACTGCTTCGTGAATCTGGCCCCAGGTTCGTAAGTGCTTGCATAACTGCTTCGTGAATCTGGCCCCAGGTTCATAAGTGCTTGCGCCACTGCTTCGTGAATCTGGCCCCAGGTCCGTAAGTGCTTGCGTAACTGCTTCGTGAATCTGGCCCTAGGTTCGTAAATACTTGCGTAACTACTTCGTGAATCTGGCCGCAGGTTCGTAAGTGCTTGCGTAACTGCTTCGTGAATCTGGCCCCAGGTTCGTAAGTGCTTGCGTAACTGCTTCGTGAATCTGGCCCCAGGTTCGTAAGTGCTTGCGTAACTGCTTCGTGAATCTGGCCCCCTGGACTCTTTGAGATATATAACCCACAAATTTAATTAATGATTGATGACGTTTCGGTCCTCTCTTAACCCTTACCAGACCGACATTTCGGTCTGTCCTTGTCAATGGACGGACCGAAACGTGATCACTTCCACTTTCTGACCGTAACCCTTGATCAGTCAGCCTATTGGTCCACGCATCACGATCCCATACATCAGCTACCATTTAGAGGTGTGTAATCACTTTCAGTCTTGGACACAGCGAGCTGAGTATCCATTCCGAAACCTGTACATCTCTGCTCAATCATTGCGGCTTCAGGGAAGATGCTAAACTTCTAAGGTCAATATAGTCTAGGTCAGTCTGCGTATTGAGGCGTCTAACAGCCTGATTGATCAGGTTTGGTCAGAGGCCGGGTCATGAAGACTCTCAAAACCAGGTAGAGGTAAGACAAAGGCATCTTCACCCTCTTCCCAATATGTTGGTTAATATTATATTGGAAATTCTCCTCTATAGTTATTGTTTAATGGAACAAGTGACAGACGCAGGCTGGGATATTAGAGAGGGAGAGGGAGAGAGGGAGAGGGAGAGAGAGAGAGAGAGAGAGAGAGAGAGGATAGAGAGAGATGTGGTCATCTCCCACCTATACTGATATTTACAAAGTGTTTCTCCCGTAATGCCATTGTTGAGTGAACGGGTCTTGTACTGGCCGCCTGCCAGCCACGCTGCCCAAGAATTATTCACACACTTGAATTCAACTACAGGTATAGTTGTTCTCCTGAAGCCTCCTGAAGTCTCCTCTCCTGTATTACAGCAATACTAACATGCAAGACTTGTGTGTGTGTGTGTGTGTGTGTTGCAGGAACTAAATGTTTCTTGGATACATCCACCTTTGTTGTGGCAATATTTCCAATGCTTGCTGGGAGGGCGTTGAACAGCTGTGGACCCTTTGGGCCAGATTCACGAAGCAGTTATGCAAACACTTACGAACCTGGGGCCAGATTCACGAAGCAGTTACGCATGCACTTACGAACGTGTACATCTTTCCTAAATGTTTGACGGCTTTGGTTATATTTATTAAACAGTTTACAAGCATGAAAACTTGCCAATCAACTGTTGTTATTGTTATAAACAGCCTGCTGGTGCTTCCGAGCTCATTAACTGTTTAATAATTGTAAACAAAGTCGCCAAAGATTGAGAAAAGATGGACAGGTTCGTAAGTACTTGCGTAACTACTTCGTGAATCTGGCCCCAGGTGTTCAGACAGTGTTCACTGACAACGTGTGCTAACGGTAATTACCAGGAAGTGTCTTACAAGTTACCATTTCTGACGTGCGAATTTATTAGCTCCCTGAAGGTGTGGATGGAGGTGTCTTCCACAACTCCTTCGAGTGCACTCCAGTGTCGACCACCCACACAGGGACGTCTGTATATGTGTGTGTGTGAGAGAGAGAGAGAGAGAGAGAGAGAGAGAGAGAGAGAGAGAGAGAGAGAGAGAGAGAGAGAGAGAGAGTTGGAGTGAGATGCACATCTAGGAACAATAAAGAAACATTGTGAAAGTAGTGGTACCGTGTATATGTAAATATTAGTGAACTAGGATGTGATTTTAAACAAGGCAGACAGACAGGTGGCCGACCGCAGCGCCGCCCGGGGAACAATAACACACACACACACACACACACACACACACACACACACACACACACACACACACACACACACACACACACACACACACACACACACACACACACTTGTTTTTTTGTGTGTACGTGCATATGGTCATCTCTGTTGCAAGGATGAACCTCTAGCTCCTGGTACCCGGATATGGGGGTGTGCCATTTCACGGTTCGTGACTCTTAAAACCTCACAGCCCCGCTCCTGTGCCAGGTAAGTCCACTACGGGCTCGCCATAGCCCGTGCTACTTGGAACTTTTTATTCCCAGTAGCTGAATCTATAACAATAATCATTTAAAACCTTGGGGTTTATATCTCTGGCTCGTTCAGCTTAGCAACGGTGGGTAGTGGGTATGGGAGGGGGGAGACAGGCCAGGTGGGCATGGATCGGGGCAGGGCAGGTGGGCATGGTGGGGGGGGGGGGGGCAGTGGGAGGACTAGGAAAGGGAAAGTGAAAGTCCAGGTGGAGTAGCCTTGGGGAATGGGCATCCCGCTCTTCTCACCACTCTCACTAACTTTCTCACTTCTGGTTGTTCTCACTGACCAGTCTCTCTCTCTGTCTCTCTCTCTCTCTCTCTCTCTCTCTCTCTCTCTCTCTCTCTCTCTCTCTCTCTCTCTCTCTCTCCTGACCTGATGGATCGGGCCACTTCCCATGTAATAATAGCTGACCTGGAGGTCACTATTCACCCCTAGAAAGGTCAGGCTTGACTTGTGGTAACTTGGTCCACCAGGCTGTTGCTCGGGCGGCCGTCAGGCCCACATATCCACCACAGCCTGGTTGGTCCGGCACTTCTTGCAAGAACTTATCTAAATGATTCTTGATTCTTGCGAAGAGGTTGAAGAGCCATTGGACCAAACCCGTCTTCTTATAGAACGTCGCATTTCTGACGTATACTCTACCTACGGCCAAAAACTGTCGTATTACACAATTGAAGCGACTCGCGAAATTGACATAATGTTCCGTTTTCTGTATGTGGGTTCTCTGGTAGGTTAGGATAAGGCACTTTAGAACGACAGTTTCTTGACGTTGGGCACGCTCCAGGACTAAGACCTCTGGTGATTGTTCGCTGAGTTTGCTTATGGTGCCGAGCGGACAGCACGCTGGATTTGTGATCCTATGGTCCTGGGTTCGATCCCAGGCGCCGGCGAGAAACAATAGGCAGAGTTTCTTTCATCCTATGCCCCTTTTACCTAGCAGTAAAATAGGTACCTGGGTGTTAGTCAGCTGTCACGGGCTGCTTCCTGAGGGTGGAGGCCTGGTCGAGGACCGGGCCGCGGGGACACTAAAGCCCCGAAATCATCTCAAGATAACCTCAAGAAGAAGATGGTACAATTAATCCGTTTCAATTCAGATTATTACGAACCTATTAGGTGAAGCAAAGCAACATTGTTTAAACAAAAAACTTGACATAAACATAGTAAACAGGCTTGTTTTGTTTATTGTTTGTGTTGAATGTGGAGCTGAACGTCTCCAGGCTCGGGCCAACAGTTAGTTCTTCAGGACAAAGAACTTTGAACGCGTGTCAGGAAGTTGTTGAACCAAAGGTGCAGACCAGACTGGTGTGTGCTGGAGCACGCTCCTGTGTGTGTGTGTGTGTGTGTGTGTGTGTGTGTGTAATTTTGGTTGCTTTTTCGCTTTGACTGCAATATCGTTCTCATAATTTCTTTCCGACACTCGTCTTACATTTCTTACTTACTTACGACTTACAATTTCTTTCCGACACTGTGTGTGTGTGTGTGTGTGTGTGTTCATCTGGTTGTGTTTGAGGGGGTTGAGCTCTGGCTCTTTTGTCCCGCCTCTCAACCGTCAGTCAACTGGTGTACAGATTCCTGAGCCTATTGGGCTTTATCATATCTACATTTGAAACTGTATATGGAGTCAGCCTCCACCACATCACTGCTTAGTGCATTCCATTTACTAATCTGACACTGAAAAAGTTCTTTCTAACGTCTCTGTTGCTCATTTGGGTACTCAGTTTCCACCTGTGTCCCCTTGTGCGTGTGCCCCTTTGTGTTAAATAGCCTGTCTTTATCTACCCTTTCAATTCCCATCACTGTGTGTGTGTGTGTGTGTGTGTGTGTGTGTGTGTGTGTGTGTGTGTGTGTGTGTGTGTGTTTGAGAGCTGAAGCACGTGCGTGTATTTGAGTATATTTACCAGACAATTACACTAATCACCCGCCTCCTGTAGTGTTGCTCTAACAGCCGCAGGCATCAAACTTTCTGTTCTGCTTCCTGGCTAAGAAGATATGATTCTGTAGCATTGGGTGTTCTCTTAACCAGCACCCACTGTAATACTTGTGGTAATAGAGGGGGCATCATCTTGAAGGGCTGTTGCAAGGAGCCAGTTTAAGCAAAAACAAATTTCACTAAAACATATTTTTTCACAGTGGTGTTAAGGTCATTTTTATTGGGTGTTCGGTAAAGATGGAGCTGTTTCGAACGCCTCGTATGTATCAGATCTGTAACTCTGTCTACGGGAATGTATGTGTACTAGTTAGCACTGTAAAAGTACTTCAGTTACTGTAGTTGAGTGCTCACAAAATCGCTACACTATATGTTGTATGATCTATCTTCCACAGTGTATTTTAAAGATCTAAGAAAATGTATAGATGTTGGTTAACTCTGTATAAATGATGACGTCTGTGGTAGGAAATCTATACTGTAAAACCATATGCAGACGAGGAGTCACAATAACGTGGCTGAAGTATGTTGACCAGACCACACACTAGAAGGTGAAGGCACGACGACGTTTCGCTCCGTCCTGGACCATTCTAAAGTCGATTGTGAGTATGAGACCATTCTCAAGTCTCAATCTACTTGAGGTCCAGGACGGACCGAAAAGTCGTCGTCCCTTCACTTTCTAGTGTGTTGTCTGGTCAATATACTGTAAAAGAATGTCTTTCTCTGTCCAAAGTTGGAGGCTAGGTGCTTGGGGGTAGCCTTAGCAAACTTTGTAGGGGGATAGGTTTGGGGTACGGAACAGACATAGGCTGGTCGGAGTAGGCCTAAGTTAAATGCATTAAGAAATACCGACTTGTAACGCTACCTCTCCGTGTACGAAATGAAATTGAGAATTTCCTGCTGTAGCAGTAGGAAAACTAAAGTAACTGATAAAAATGTACGACTGGAGCTTTTGGGATAAACGTTCACTGAAAAATTACAGAAGACTACGAACAATCTGCGAACAATCTATGAACAATCGGACAATCTACGGACAATCTTCGAACAATCTACGGACAATCTACGGACAATCTACGGACAATCTACGGACAATCTACGAACAATCTACGGACAATCTACGAACAATACGCCATTCATTGAAAAATTATGGGCCGATATGACCGGCTTCCAATGTCATTCACGGAGAAAAAAAGAGAGACCAAGACCAGTTTTCAGGAAAAACACACAAAGCTGACATTGTCTCCTTTTACACTACTAGCGTCTCGACCAGGGAGGGTGTAGGAGAGGAGGCAGCATCTCCACTGAGGAGGGGGTGTATGAGGGGGGTGTGGGGCAAGGAGGGGGTGTGTAGGTACACATGAAGGTGTAGCCAAGAGTGTGGCCTAGCATGGCTGAGCATGGGAAGCAGGCCAGTGTTCCTTAACCTTTCAAGAGAGAGCTGGGGCCAGATTCACGAAAGCAGTTACGCAAGCACTTACGAACCTGTACATTTTTTCTCAATCTTTGGCGGCTTTGTTTACAATTATTAAACAGTTAATGAGCTCCGAAGCACCAGGAGGCTGTTTATAACAATAACAACAGTTGATTGGCAAGTTTTCATGCTTGTAAACTGTTTAATAAATGTAAACAAAGCCGTCAAAGATTGATGAAAGATGTACACGTTCGTGAGTGCTTGCGTAACTGCTTCGTGAATCTGGCCCCAGGTTCGTAAGTGCTTGCGTAACTGCTTCGTGAATCTGGCCCCAGGTTCGTAAGTGCTTGCGTAACTGCTTCGTGAATCTGGCCCCTTGGTTCTAAAGGTCTAAATGTGTTTGGTTCACCGGAGAAGCTGTGAAGAAAGCACCCAACGTTTTGACGTAATAACGCTTTTACAACGTCGTGAAAACGTCCGTGTAGATGTCATTACGTTAGTGTTGACATTTGTGAAGATTAAGTTGTAGGGAGTGACTCGGGTGGGAGAAGCGGTTGTGCCGCCTCTCAACTGGTGTGGGAGAAGGTCAAGGGTCATGCCGTCTGGGGTCATGACCCCCACAGGTCATGACCCCAGAGAACACGTGTGGTAGGTTTGGGGGCTCTGTGACTCGCGGGTGTTTGGGGTACTGTGACGGGGGTACTGTGACGGGGGTACTGTGACGGGGGTACTGTGACGGGGGTACTGTGACGGGGGTAATGCGACGGGGGTACTGTGACGGCGGTACTGTGACGGGGGTAATGCGACGGGGGTACTGTGACGGGGGTACTGTGATAGGGTACTGTGACGGCGGTACTGTGATAGGGTACTGTGACGGAGGTACTGTGACTAGGGTACTGTGACGGCGGTACTGTGACTAGGGTACTGTGACGGAGGTACTGTGATAGGGTACTGTGACGGCGGTACTGTGATAGGGTACTGTGACGGAGGTACTGTGACTAGGGTACTGTGACTAGGGTACTGTGACGGAGGTACTGTGACTAGGGTACTGTGACGGGGTACTGTGACTAGGGTACTGTGACGGCGGTACTGTGACGGAGGTACTGTGACTAGGGTACTGTGACTAGGGTACTGTGACGGGGTACTGTGACGGGGTACTGTGACGGGGTACTGTGACTAGGGTACTGTGACTAGGGTACTGTGACGGGGTACTGTGACTAGGGTACTGTGACTAGGGTACTGTGACGGAGGTACTGTGACGGAGGTACTGTGACTAGGGTACTGTGACTAGGGTACTGTGACGGGGTACTGTGACTAGGGTACTGTGACGGCGGTACTGTGACGGAGGTACTGTGACTAGGGTACTGTGACGGGGTTCTGTGACTAGGGTACTGTGACTAGGGTACTGTGACGGAGGTACTGTGACTTGCCACTGTGTATATAACTTGGCAACAGATCAATCACCTTCACCGTTGTTGAGGTAACGGGGAATCTGGCCCCCAGGATTTACGAAACCTGTACATCTATTTTCAGCAGCTTTGCTTACACGTATTAAACAGATTATGACACAAGTGCAGGTAAACAGATGCTACAGCCGTTAGGGATCTATCTAATTACCCAAAGCCACAACATTGTCGCTCGGATCGTCGACTTCCTGTGGCGTTGCTTGCCACCGAGTTTCGTCTAAATTTCGTTATGAATTGATATTTTTTTTTCACAGTAAAAATATAATTTTTTTCATGTTCTACATTTAGCACCAACACTGTAGTGAGTAAATATGGCATAGTTGTTCATGAGTTACGAGATGCTAACAAGCTTTGGGTAGTTTTGGGTAGGTTTGTGTAGGTTTGGGTAATTAGACGAACCGACCGTGGGAAGGTGTTTGGTACGCTCGTTAATTCCTAATTACGTACACACGTGTGTGTGTGTGTGTGTGTGTGTGTGTGTGTGTGTGTGTGTGTGTGTGTGTGTGTGTGTGTACGTGTGTATTTACCTAGTTGTACTCACCTAGCTGTGTTTGCGGGGGTTGAGCTTTGCTCTTTCGGCCCGCCTCTCAACTGTCTATCAACTGTTTACTAACTACTTTTTTTCCCACACACACACACACACACACACACACACACACACACACACACACACACACACACACACACACACACACACACATCACACACACACATCACACAGGAAGCAGCCCGTAGCAGCTGTCTGACTAACTGGTACCTATTTACTGCTAGGTGAACAGGGGGCATCAGGTCCCTTAGGACTACGACTCCCGAGCGCTGTCCACTCAGCCATCAGGCCCCCTTGTGTACTCACCTTGTTGGCTGTCTCACTGTGTGTGTGTGAGAGGGAGAGAGAGAGGGAGGGGGTGTAGACTATGTAAGGCCAGGTGTGTGATGCAGGTGTGTGGGGGCGGATCGAACACAAGGGGGCCCCATCCTCCAGGTCAAGGTGCTGACCTCTTGTGGGTCCTCCCACTGCTCTGGGAGTCCCACGCCAATATGTGTATATATATATATATATATATATATATATATATATATATATATATATATATATATATATATATATATATATATATATATGTGTGTGTGTATATCACGAAAATAAACACGTGATTAAGAATGTGACAATGTCAGACCACGGAGGAAAAATGAAACAGGAAATTTCCTTAAGTACTTTCGTATATTAAATACATCTTCAGAAGGTCATTTTACAGATCGAGTGATGGGTATAAATAGGCAGGAAGGAGTGGTGAAGTAATGTGAGGTACAATACTTGGACAACGCAGAAGGCCCATTGGCCCATCAGATGCACCCAATTGGCACATCCGATGTAGCACAATGGCCCATCTGATACAGCAGACATACAAGCATAATATATAGGTAATTATAACATAAAGAAGTAAATATATACAATAAATTAGTGAGACAAATGTTTTTCAATGATTCTACTTAAATCGCCCTTTAGCTGATCTATTAGAAATGGATCTAAGTTATATAGACCACTGCTAATATTCAAATTACTTTCTTTGGTGATCTGTATCAAAGCAGATTCAATTATGTTTCTGTTATAGGTGCTTTTACAATTTGTTATTGAAGAAGCACTCTCCCAATCAATTTGGTGAGCTTTTTCTGACAAATGCACAAACAAAGCATTAGACAATTGGCCATGTCTTACAGAGTATTTATGTTGCGATATTCTACATTTTAAATCTTTAGATGTTTGCCCGACATAGAACTTATTACATTCCTTACAAGGTATTTTATAAATGACGCAATTATCACTACGAGGGCTGTTCCTTACTAATAGCTTACCAACAGTGTTTTCGTAGCTAAACATTACATCTATATTAAAAAGTTTCAAGGCCTTGACAATATTCTCAAACCCAGAGAAATATGGTAAACATAACACATTCTTTGGGCGAGTCCTTTCACTGCATACATTATTATAATATGTACGACGAGCTTTGTTACGACAAACTTCCAAAAAATTCAGTGGGTAACAAAGCTTAAGACCAATCGAATCAATATTCTTAAATTCTTCATCTAAGAATTCTGGACTCACAACTCGAAGAGCTCTTAGATACATTGAAGAAAAAATTGACTTTTTTACATTGTATTTATGCCCTGAAAAATAATGAACATAAGATAAATTGTTCGTAGGTTTTCTGTAAACACTAAACTTTAATGAAGAGTTTTCCCTATGAATAAGCACATCTAAGAATGGCAAACATTTATCAATTTCAAAGGGAAATTTATTCATAGGGAAAACTCTTCATTAAAGTTTAGTGTTTACAGAAAACCTACGAACAATTTATCTTTTGTTCATTATTTTTCACTTAATGCTGAAATTCAACTATTTATGAGTTTGGTTTTTAATACTTCTACTTTTGC